>NC_057802.1:349876004-350176004 GCF_018294505.1 Triticum aestivum | reverse complement strand
TGAACCGGTCGAGGACTGCAGCAAAACAGGACTTAGTCCTTTTTACGCTTTGAACAAACTGCCAGGGGTAAGAACTTTATCTTTCAATTGTCTTAATCGAGATTCTGGATACTTATGATCTTCTCGTTTTGTAACAGGGTGATGATCCATTCTGGAAGAAAAAGCCTGAGGATAAAGCGCCCAAACCATCCAGGGTGGGTCGTCCTAAGCACAAGGTCACTAAACAGGCTGGCAAGAAGAAGACCGCTGACTCAGCTGATGCTGATGACGCCCTTGACAACCAAGAGTCAGAGGTAGAACTTGATTCACTTGGCTCCCTTTTCATGCACCTCATTAACGATGACTATTATCAGGGCGAGGGGGACGTCAGTCGTGCAGGTGACGCAGAGGTAATTATTCTCTCATCCGGTTCAGAATCTCTGCCCACTCAAAAAACTAGACGAGCAATCCGGAAAGTAAGATTTTCTCACCCCCTAGCTCACTTGGACAAAAACTTTCTGTTGAAGAAACAGCAAGTCGAAGCTCGCCGCCAAACCCGGCATAGTGGCCAAAAAGTCACCTCCTCCGGTTTACCGAACACACCGGTTCGTAAACGCCGCACTGAGGTCTTTAATATTTTTGATGCATCTTATCCCAAGGCGGGTTATCTTCGCCAACCTCTTAATCCGTCTGATTCGAATGATCAGGGAACTTCTCATTCCTCCTCTGGTGAGTCCACAGGGACTCAAGTCCCCGTCCTTAAGACAGTTCCTGGGTGAGTACACTTAACTTAATCCGCCATCTCTTTATGCTTTTCCTTACTCATACTGACTTATCATTTGTCTATATCAGGGCCCAAGCTAGAGCCAGGAAACGGGCAAAGCCCAACAGTCCGGCGGTTGAACCCAAACTTCTGAACCGGAGGAACACCCGGAGGCTCATACTCAGACCGACGAGGCTGTCCTGGATGACCCGCCACCTGAAAGCCATGACGCCGATGTGGAGCAGATGGAGACTGATCCGCCAAGTCCTGCTGCCAACCCGCCGAGCCCTATTGTTAAACCGTCTGCTGCTAACCCGCCAAGCTCCTCCAAGCCTGCTGATGATTAGACTGATGATGTCATGATTACTGGTCTGGGTTTCACAGCTCCGGGTAATCCGATGGCTTTATCAAGACATAGTGCCAAAGAGGAATTTGCTGCTATGGATAAAGGCAAGATGAAGGCAAATTTGGAAAACCTTGCCCACCTCAACGCTCCGGACCTTCATTCCGGCCTCTTGAACCGCTTCTATACAAATCGTGACTATGAAGCCGGTTTATTAAACATGATGAAGGAACGGTATGAGGTGAATACTGAACTCTTTGCTTTAATTTTACTTCCCTGAGTTGGTCATCACCTGTAGCCCCTAAGGGCCGGTTTAGTCAAGATGAGTAAACCGGGACTTTATCCTTGTACTTATATTGAAAATCAGCTGGGTAGTCCCCATGAGTCGGCTAGAGTAAAAGTAGTGTAGACGGATCATCATAGAATCTCTGTGCTTGAAATTTTTCCATTGAAGTTGTAACCTCAATAAGAGCATTAGTGCATTAGCCCCCAAGTGCCATGGATAAAACTTGTATTAACCTTGGGACTTATAAAAACCTTTGAAGAAAGAGCAAATAGACATTAGCCCCCAAGTGCCAAGGATAAAACTTGTTATGTTCTTGGGACTTATGAATCTTGCATTGTGTAACTCTTGAAATTTATAACTCTGTGCAGGCTGAGCTTGTCAAAAAGGATTCCCAAGTTATTGATTTGCAGGAGAATATCAAGTCACAACAAGCAGAGACCTCTAAGGCCAAAGAGGAACTGAACGACGCTTTAGCCAACATAGAAAAGTTGAAAGAGAGCTTCAAGAATGACCGAGCAAATTGGGATGCAGAAAAGGCAACTCTCTTGAAACGGGCTGAAGATGCTGAAGCAGCTCTCAATCCGGTGAAGGTAGAGTTGGGCGGTTTAAGGTAACAAATAAATGCCATGAGTACTACTGTATTTGGTAAGACATTCCTTCACTCTCCTTTCATATATACTGTTTATCTGAGACGCCATTTTACTGATACTTTCTTTGATGTAGGATCCCGTGTTGCACATCTTGGCTCAGATTCACGGCAAAAACTGGAGGCTGCCTATACTCTGATAGAGCAGCTATATACCGGCGTCCAACGGGTTAGTTGCACATCATCTCATGATAAACCGCCCCCAACCTTGATCAAGGAAACTCTGAGATGGCTGTCCATGATACCCGGACGATTGATTGAGTTCAAGAAGTCAGCTACCAGAGCAGGTGCCCTTACGACGCTAACCCGGGCCAAAGCCTGGGTTCCTGATCTTAATCCGGCTGATTTGGGGAATGGCTATCCCAGCCTGAAGGAGGACGGGTCAGAGTTTGATAACAATGATCTCAGAGCCTTAACAAGGGAAATGCGTCCCTGGGCAAGCAAATTGGCTGAGGAGACTGATCTTTCATATCACCATGCGGCTTATGATACCAATAACAAGAAAGCCAACCCGCCAACCTATGAAGCGCCAAGCCTGATCCCGCCATTTCATAAGCATACTTATGCCCCTGACATTGACCCCTCATCCCTTATACACGATGAAGCAGTGTTCAGGGCTTTAACTGGTATCGCCTGGACCACCAATGACTTCCAGTTGCTGGGTAGAAGAGAGGAAGATGAAGCGGCGCAAGACGATCCGCAACCCTCAAGCCAGCCGGGTCAAGATTCATGAACCGGCGGCCAGTTTAACTGCATGCTCCAATACTTTATGTGAAACAATTATTCTGTGGGCACCAAGCGCCTTGTAATAGGCTAGTATTAAACACTTCTTCTGCTATGCCATCATGCATACTTGCTTTTACATGACACTGACAATCTGCCATATTTAAGATATCCCTTGATGCTTTTATGACAGAAATAATAGATAATCTGTGCCTGCATTTGACAAGTAAAAAAGGGGTCCAGGCGGTTTACCGCTGGATGGGTCATGACGCCCAAAACAAAATCATAGCTAATAACTAAGATAGGATGAAATATAATCATATTGAAAATATAGCATACCTGTGGTATATGATTATACTGTTGGTTTTACCATGGCAGTGTGGTAAGGGTGATAACCCAAACTTTGAACAATAATAGTTATCATAGACCGCTGTGCAGAGACAACTTGACACCGGGTTAATAAACGCCAGATTGACCTGTATTTCATACTGGTGATTTGTAATGAAAACCAGGCCGGGTTTTATAAACACCGGTTTAAGATGATATCTCATACTGGTGACTTGTAGTCAAAAACCAGTCCGGGTCAATAAACGCCGGTTTATCATAAATTGCTGTAAAACTTCATCAAAGGAGAAAAAACTTGGCAAATAAAAAACATAAGAATATGCAAGGCTTTTTGTGGGCGGCCAGGCCTCAAGTCGAGGCTTTTTATGAGATGCCAGGCTACTTAGTTAATCCAAGATGGACCTCACATTAACCAATCGTTGTTTTAACTCTGACAAGTTCAGTGTCTTTATAAGATTGACTTGTCAAACGTTCGGCGGGTCATACCAGGATTACCTGGACGGAGTGACTTACATAAAGAGGCAGGATAACCCGGGGTTTTAGGTGAATACACATGGCTTCCAAGCCTGGCTTGATAGCCTATTACAAGGTTTAAGACTCTTTGTTGCTGTGCAAGCAAAGAGCCCCCAGGTAACATTTTGAGTTGTGCTCAAGGGGTACCTATGTTTGAGTTGTTCTTTAGCAACAGACTCTCTTTGGTACTTGTTTATCTTGGGTGGTAAGCCCCCAAGTTTTTTATTTGGCTTTATAAGCCGGCACAGAGGGTAATCAAACTTCGGCATAAACCAGATGCCCCTAAGTAACCACACATTATGTAAAAAACAACAGAGACCCCGCTTTAGCTGAGGCTCCGGTTTATTATATTGATCATAATATATACATTGTCATGGATATGTACATAAGAAGATCCTATGGCTCATGTATAGTAAGGCCGAAGATGAGCAATATTCCATGGCCGGCGGGTCTCCTCCTCCGAAGTGCGTGAGTCCTTGTGGTCTCGAACATCGATAAGGTAGTATGACCCATTAATCAGGTTCTTGCTGACCACAAAGGGTCCTTCCCAAGGTGGGGATAGCTTGTGCATATCAGTCTAATCCTGGATGAGCCGGAGCACCAAGTCACCTTCTTGAAAAGTTCTGGTTTTAACCCGGCGGCTGTGATAACGATGCAGATCTTGTTGGTAAACCGCCGACCGAGCCGCTGCAATATCTCGCTCTTCATCCAACAGATCAAGTGCTTCCTGACGTGCTTGCTCACTGTTGGCTTCAACGTAAGCTGCCACACGGGGCGAGTCATGACGTATATCGCTAGGGAGAACCGCCTTTGCTCCGTAAACCATGAGGAAAGGGGTATAACCCGTCGACCTGTTGGGGGTGGTATTAATGCTCCATAACGCAGAAGGTAACTCTTCCACCCAACAACCCGGCGTCCTTTGCAAAGGGACCAGAAACCAGGGTTTGATGCCTCTCAAGATCTCTTGATTGGCTCGTTCTGCTTGCCCATTGGACTGAGGATGAGCCACGGAAGAAACATCAAGCCGTAAATGCTCCCGCTGAAAAAAGTCCTCCATAGCTCCTTTGGACAAGTTAGTGCCATTGTCTGTTATAATGCTGTGTGGAAAGCCAAAGCGGAAGATCACCTTCTTCATGAATTGAACCGCTGTAGCTGCATCACACTTGCTAACTGGCTCTGCCTCCACCCACTTGGTGAATTTATCAACTGCCACCAATAGGTGGGTGTTCTTATCCTTGGATCTCTTGAAAGGACCAACCATGTCAAGCCCCCAAGTCGCAAACGGCCAAGCAATTGGAATCATCCTCAATTCTTGAGCCGGCATATGAGTGCGTCGTGCAAACTTCTGACATCCATCACATCTACTGACTAGGTCCTCTGCATCAGCATGAGCAGTTAGCCAATAGAATCCATGACGAAAAGCTTTAGCCACCAAAGATTTGGAACCAACATGATGGCCACAATCCCCTTCATGTATCTCACGTAGGATCTCACATCCTTCTTCAGATGACACATAACGTTGAAACGCCCCTGTGACACTGCGATGATGTAATTCCCCATTGACAATAGTCATAGACTTGGACCGCCGGGTGATCTGCCTTGCCAAAATCTCATCCTCAGGTAACTCGCCCTGGGTCATATACGTTAAATAGGGAACGGTCCAATCCGGAATAACATGAAGCGCCGCCACCAGCTGAGCCTCCGGATCGGGAATAGCCAAATCCTCCTCTGTAGGTAACTTAACAGACGGGTTATGCAAAACATCCAGAAAGACATTAGGCGGCATCGGTTTACGTTGAGAACCCAACCGGCTTAAGGCGTCGGCCGCTTCATTCTTTCTGCGATCAATATGTTCCACCAGATAACCTTTGAAATAACCCGCCACAGCATCAACCTCACGACGATAAGCCGCCATGAGTGGGTCCTTCGAATCCCAAGTACCAGAGACTTGTTGAGCCACCAGATATGAATCGCCAAAGCACCTTACACGGCTTAGGTTCATCTCCTTAGCCATCCGAAGACCATGGAGTAAGGCCTCGTATTCAGCTGCATTGTTAGTACAAGGGAACATCAATCGAAGAACATAACAAAACTTATCACCTCGAGGGGAAGTTAATACAACTCCGGCCCCAGAGCCTTCCAATTGCCTGGACCCATCAAAGTGAATAGTCCAATATGTGTTATCTGGTTTTTCTTCACGCATCTGAACTCCCTCCAGTCATTGATGAAATTCACAAGTGCTTGAGACTTGATGCTGGTGCGGGGCATGTATTTTAAACTGTGCGGTCCAAGCTCAATAGTCCACTTGGCAATCCGGCCTGTGGCCTGTCTGTTCTGAATGATGTCTCCCAAAGGAGCAGAACTGACCACCGTGATGGGATGACCTTGAAAATACTGCTTGAGCTTCCGGCTTGCCATGAAGACTCCGTACACAAGCTTCTGCCAATGCGGATACCTCTGTTTGGACTCAATGAGCACCTCACTGATGTAATAAACCGGCCGTTGAACCGGATACTCCTTGCCTGCTTCCTTCTGCTCCACCACAATGGCTATGCTGATAGCCCGGGCATTAGCGGCCACGTATAACAACAATGGCTCCTTATCAACAGGAGCAGCAAGGACAGGTGGTTCAGCCAGCTGCCGCTTTAAATCCTCAAACGCTTCATTGGCCGCATCACTCCAGACAAAGTCATCTGTCTTCTTCAGCATCTGATACAACGGGATGGCCTTCTCTCCAAGGCGACTGATAAACCGGCTTAAAGCTGCAATCCGTCCTGCCAGGCGCTGAACGTCATTGACACACTTTGGTTTAGCCAGAGAAGTAATGGCCTTGATCTTTTCCGGATTAGCTTCAATGCCCCTGTTAGACACCAGAAAACCTAAAAGCTTGCCTGCTGGTACACCAAAAACACACTTGGCCGGGTTAAGCATCATTTTGTACACCCGGAGGTTATCAAACGTCTCCTTCAAATCATCAATCAGGGTTTCCTTCTTTCTGGATTTCACCACAATGTCATCCACGTAAGCATGAACATTACGCCCGATCTGATTATGAAGGCAATTATGCACACACACACCGTTGATAAGTCGCCTGGGCACTCTTGAGCCCAAAAGGCATAGACACATAACAGAAGGCTCCAAAGGGAGTGATGAAAGTTGTTTTCTCCTGGTCCTTAACTGCCATCTTGATCTGATGATAACCCGAATAAGCATCCAAAAAGCTCAAATGCTCACAACCCGCTGTAGCATCAATGATCTGATCAATACGAGGGAGAGCAAAAAGATCTGCCGAACAAGCTTTATTCAAATCCGTGTAATCCGCACACATCCGCCAAGTGCCGTTCTTCTTAAGTACTAGCACCAGATTAGCCAACCACTCAGGATGAAAAACTTCAACGATAAACCCAGCCGCTAAAAGCCGGGCCACCTCCTCACCAATGGCTTTTCGTCTTTCCTCATTAAACTGCCGGAGAATTTGCTTGACCGGTTTAAACTTAGGATCGATATTAAGAGAGTGCTCAGCAATTTCCCTCGGTACACCTAGCATGTCAGAAGGTTTCCATGCAAAAATGTCCCGGTTTTCACGGATGAACTCGATGAGCGCGCTTTCCTATTTTGGATCCAGATTGGCACTGATGCTGAACTGCTTGGATGAATCGCCAGGAACAAACTTAACCATCTTAGTGTCATCTGCCAATTTAAACTTTAAAGTCGGATCATGCTCTGCAGTTGGCTTCTTTAAGGACGTCATGTCTGCCGGATCAACATTGTCCTTATAGAACTTTAACTCCTCTGTTGCACAAACTGACTCAGCATAGGCAGCATCACCTTCTTCACACTCCAAGGCTACCTTCCTGCTTCCATGTACTATAATGCTCCCCTTATAACCCGGCATCTTGAGCTGAAGATTAACATAACAAGGTCGTGCCATGAACTTGGCATAAGCCGGCCGTCCAAACAGAGCGTGATACGGGCTGTGAATCTTGACCACCTCAAAGGTCAATGTCTCCGACCTAGAATCATGATCATCTCCAAAAGCAACATCCAGAGCTATCTTACCAACCGGATATACCGATTTACCAGGTACCACACCATGGGAAATAGTGTTCGAAGGTTTAAGATTTTTATCTGTCAACCCCATCCGACGAAAGGTCTCATAATAAAGGATATTGATGCTGCTCCCTCCATCCATGGGTACCTTGGTAAACTTGTATCCTCCAACTTGGGGTGCAACAACCAAAGCCAAGTGACCCGGATTATCAACCCGGGGCGGATGATCCTCTCGACTCCACACAATAGGCTGCTCAGACCAGCGCAAATATCGGGGCACCGCCGGTTAAACAGCGTTCACTGCCCGTTTATGAAGCTTTTGATCCCGTTTGCACAAGCTTGTGTTGAAGACGTGGTATAGTCCACTATTCAACTGCTTTGGGTTACTCTGATATCCAGACTGCTACTCAGCTGATTCCCCTGATTTGGCTGTTGGTGGTAGCCACCCTGATTGCCTTGACTGCCTTGATGACCTTGAAATCCCGAGTTTGAACCGCCATTGCCATAACCCGGCCCCTGAGAACCGGAACCTGAACCGCCGCCCGGTCCATTATTGGAATTTTTAAACAGCTGCATGATGTAGCAATCTTTCCAGAGGTGGGTAGCCGGTCTCTCTTTCATTCCATGTCTCGGGCAAGGTTCATTCAGTATGCGTTCTAGATTCAAGCCCGACCCTCCGGTCTTCAGGGGCGGTCTACCATTCCGATGGTGGCCATTATCCTGCGCATTGGTGTTAGCTACAAAATCCAAATTGCCATCAGCTTTGCGCTTACCATTACCTCCTTGACTCGCTGGATTATGCTGCTGTCCTCTATTGTTGCTGCTCTTCTTTCCCTTTCCCGGCTTATCATCATCAGACTCGGGGTCCTTGGTACCATCAGAGTCAGCGTATTTAACCAGAGCCGCCATTAACTCCCCCATATCACTGAAATGGTACTTTAGCCGCCCTAACTTCTGTTTCAGGGGCACAAAACGGCAATTCTTCTCCAACATGATCACCGCTAAACTGGGACTGGTGCGATCCGAAGAGTGCAAAACAGTTGAAACTCGGTGTACCCAATGGGTTGTTGACTCGCCCTCCTCCTAGACACAAGCATCCAGATCCACAATTGACATGGGTTGTTTGCACGTATCTTTGAAATTCTGGACAAACCGGGCCTTCAGCTCAGCCCATGATCCGATGGTATTAGTAGGGAGCCCCTTCAACCCAGTGCGGGCCGTCCCTTCCAACATCAGGGGGAAGTATTTAGCACAGGCCTCTTCGCTAACATCCAGTAATTCCATGGCCATCTCATAACTCTCGATCCAAGCCTCTGGTGGTTGATCCGCCGTGTAGTTGGGCACCTTACGGGGACCCTTGAAAATCCTTGGGCAAACGCTCATTACGTATAGCTGGCACTAAACATGGCACACCCAAATTTCGAAAGGTGACTCCTGGTTCCACCGAAGTGGTGGGACGAACCGGAGTAGGTTCACGGGCCGCGTATTGCGCCGCCAGTTCGGCCTCTCACCGTGCCCTACCCTAATCCACTACCTGCTGAGCACCGACACCGCCCGCCAGATTATGGTTTCGTCCGCTGCTTGATATAGCTAGTTCATCAATGTGTCTGCTATAACTCCTGCTCGGGCGAGGTGTAGAATGAATCCTGTCACGGCTGTAAGAATAAGCTTGCTGCTGCACCAAAGCCGTCTGAAGAAGCTCTCTGGCCCTCCGTGTCTCGACCGCCGCTGGGGATTCACCTTCCACCGGAATAGTCGCCAATCGGGACGCCGCAGCAATCATGTTATCCAAAGGGTTGGAGTAATGACCCGATGGCGTTGGCACGTACTGCGGCGGATTAGTGTTCTGACGAGGTGGGTCCGTGATGTGCGGCTGAACCGGTACTCCTGTCCCTGGCGCTTCAACCCGGTTGTGCTCCAGCGGATTACTGGTTCCTGCTCCTGGCGTGTTAAAGAGATTCCTTGCCTCATACACCGGCGGCAGACGAGACCGGTGCCTCCTCCTCATAACGTCATTTGAGGCATTCTGATCCAACATGAATCGGTACTGTTCTGCTTGGATTCGTTGCGCCTGAGCCTCCAAAGCAGCCCGCTCCGCGGCCATCCTCACATCTTCCGCTGCTAGGTCTTCCTTAGCTTCAGCTATGTCCTCCCGCAACTTCGTGACCTCTGCGTTATGCTGATCCCGATTCGCCGTAGTGACCTCCCTCGTCAACAGTGTTGCTAAGGCATCAAGTAAATCGGACAAGACTTGACCCGGCGGGCGCGCAGGGCCTCCTGCCGCTATTGCCGCTCCTGAACCGGAAATTAATGCTCTTGCAGCTGAAGGGTTTTGAACCGACTGCGTACCAGCCATGAAGATTCCAACCTGGCTTGGCGGTTCGTAGGGGTCCAGAATACTGTCGCCATCGGAACAGCCCCCGAGCACGCCGTCTTGCAACAGATATAACGACTCTGTTTCACCGGTGGACGACTCGCCGTCAGAATAGACAGCTGTCTCACCATCAGACACTGGATTACCCTCAGATTCCGCACCATGGATGAATCCCACAAAAGCACGACTCCTGGCGGGCTGAACTCGGGCAGGTCTCGCACGCTGAGCCGTCTCGATGATGTCGGTGCAGATGTCCGGCTCAGGGCCCGATTCGGTGATCTTACCAATGAAGACATGTATTCCGCCGAAGGGGACCAGGTACCCGTATTCAATTGAACCAGCCTCGAGGCCCCAGCCTACGTCGTCGATGTAGAGCTTGCCGCGATGACTCTTAGTCATCCGGCCCACAGCGTATCCCTTGAGCCCTTCGAAGTTGCCCTTCAAGAACTCGAAACCACCATGCGCTGGCCCCACGGTGGGCGCCAACTGTCGTGGAAAAGTCACGGCAGATGTCCTAGTGTGAGGACTTAGACGTGGAGCCATCGCAGCTAGGTTAGCCTGAAGGGTTTAAATAGAACAAAGGACACGGGGAGTTTATACTGGTTCGACCCCTTGCGGTGAAGGTAAAGGCCTAATCTAGTTGAGGTGGTATTGCTAGGGTTTCGATGACCAGGGAGCGAATCCGCTTTGCCTGGCTTCTCGATTGTTGTTTCCTGTCCTTGAACCGCCGCCGGGTCGTCCCTTTATATACAGAGGTTGACGCCCGGTGGTCCACAGAGTCCCGGTCGGCTCATAAACGTGTCCGGCTCGGTATTTACTATTCCTAGCCTTACAATACAAGTTACACGCCTATGGCGGTTTACACACATATGGGCCCTAACTCGCCCTTGGGCTCTGGGCCTTCCTACTAATCTCTTGCATAAAACGCCATCTTGTATGTCTTCATGGGCTTCAATATAAGTAAGCAACTATGAGTATAATCCGGCCCTCCTGGGCGGTTTATACTTAGTAGTAATATCCCCAACACCATGTATGGCCCATGATGTCTTTCGGCCCATACGAGGCCGTTTGTAACTCTTGGCCCATTAACAGCCCGTAGTTAATCTGGCCCGCAATGTTCATACCCACTAGCGGCCATTATTCCATTGGGCCGTTTCCAACCCGTGTTATCTTTCGGCCTTCTCAGGGCCCAGTTATTCTTGGGCTTATTTCTAGCATTCGGTTACTTACGTCCCGATACTGGCATTTTCTCCTTGTGGGCCAAATTGAGGCCGTGGTTACAATCGGCCCGTTAATCCGTTGGGCCATTTTCATAGCGTCATCAAATACGGCCGATTAACGACGGCCCGTTATTGTCGGCCCATGAACGGACGATTCCAAATCTAGCCCGTATACGGCCCATAATGTGGTCTGTTATTGGCCCATGTTTGGTCGATTGATCATACGGCCCGTAGAAGGCCCATTGATGCTACGGCCCATAGAAGGCCCATTGTTTCTACGGCCCTTAGAAGGCCTATTGTTTCTACGACCCGTAGGAGGCCCATGGTAACTACAGTAAATATGTAGCCCATGGTTATTGTGTCTTAGTTTTAAAAAATAGGTTATTGCGGCCAAACCACGGAAAAATAACTGCACTAATTACAAGCAAACAAATAAACAAGACAACAAGGAAATAAATAAGCAAGCAACTTACGTTAGGCTATCACGGCTATTACACGTATTACATCCACTGGACATCAAAGTTCGCCACCAGTGCAAATATAGGCAACAAAGCAACATATCATATACACTAGTTGTCAAAGTTGGCGACCAGTGCAAATAAACGCTGCAGCAAAACAAGTCCAGAACTGAAACCACTTTAGAAGATCTCAAGAAACAATATCCTGGTTACCCATAATGCTGGCAAGATGCTTAGCAAGCTTATTAACTTTCTCTTGTTTGGCGCTTAAATCCTCCAGAGCTTGCTGTTGCACCAGAAAGTATGCATCTGAATTCTGCAGGGACTTCCTCAGTCCTTCAGCTTCTTGTCGCAGCACATCTGATCGATGTCTTTCAACTTGAAGTTGAGACTCAAGAAGACAAACTGATTCAGGCAGTGAGTTCGAAGAGCTTGTGCTAGCAGTAGTGGCCAGTAACTCGAACACTACATCAAGACAGGACTTATGGGTTCTCTCACTGTCATCAAGATAGTTTTTATCAGCTTTCTTGGAGACCAACAAGGATGTCTCACTATCTTGAACCTTATCTGCATTACTTCTTTTACCATTGCATAACGGGGTACTGTTCTCCAATATTTTGTCCGCATTCTAAAAGAGAAACAAGCACACACATCACAGGTTTACCATGTTGTATATGAAACTCATTTTCGTAAATTAGTTTAGTAGTAAAGTTGACAGGATAACAGCATGAAACAAACATATATCTATGTACCATGGTCACTTTATGGTCTATAGCATTCTAGTTTTTGTTGCCAAATCAAGATAGAGACACAATTCAAATAATATTTGTTCAAGACAAAGCAGAATAGACAGAATATAAGTGTGGGAAACTATAGAGCAATAACAACACTTGTAATGTGCATGACGTGAGAACATAACTGTTTATTCAATTGAAACTGAAATCAACATAGAGCAAGTTACAACAGCAAACCAGTTAAAGAAACAGGTTTAAAACATACCTGTTGCACCATTGGAGTTTCAATTCCATCCTTCAAATTTGAAAATAGTTGGTATGAGTAAATACAGTGATGCAAGAGCAAAGGAGTATGAACCATAGCTACAAAACCTGACCTGAGAACAATTCTTCTTCTCCTTTAAGCGTTGAGTTGGGATTCGGAGTGGTGGTCCTCGTGCTTTGGGTACCGCAATTCCCTTACTAACTGCTCGTGTTTTGGTGCTCTGTGGTGGAGACGGTGCTGTGTCAACTGGAACTGGGTTACTATCTGCTAGGGTTGGGGTTAGAAGGGGTGTAGCTGGTTCTCTGTCCAACTGGGTAGGGGTACAATCTGCGAGAGTCTGGGTTATGTGTGGTGGGGCTGGTTCTTGGGCAAGTACAACCGTGGTTCTATCTGCATCAACTGGTGGCACTATCTTTTCCGAAGACCGTGTTGTTACTCCCTTAGATACTGCCAACACCCTCTCCAATTCAAATGGCTGATAAACAAGAAAAGTAATTGAATGTACAGACATTGTATGACAGACATGTGCAATGGATAGTGGGGAATAAAAGAGGGCATGAAATAGTTCACATTTATGTTGTCTAACCAAACAGGATAGCATGACACAATTTCACATATATGATGGCTAACTAAACTGGGTAGCATGCCACAATTTCACATTATGATGGCTAACTAATAAAGATGGAAAGAGATAGTTCAAAATATGATGACTATGTAAACAGGATGACATGATATAACTACATAATGTGTTTATTAAATAGGTTGGCATGCCATAATTCACATACATGCCGCCTATGGAAACATGATAGAATGATATAATTCACGGATAGAATGACATAATTCAAAATATGATGACTGTAAACACTAAACATGATGAGATGATATAACTATATGATGTCCTTATTAAATGGGTTGCCATGCCATAATTCAGATAGATGCTGTGTATGTAAACATGATGTCACGATATAATTCAAATATATGATTTATATAGTAAGCAAGTAAGCAGGTGGCAATCCATATATGATGTAAAAACTAAGCAATGCAAGACAACATGCATGACATGGGTAATATAACCCTGGCAAGTTTGAGCATAGACCTCATGGGGGAAATAGGACTGGTCATCAGTCTCTGAATCCTCCTCTGAGGAGCTCTCTGTAACCAGCAAGATGTTTGCTTCAGCAGGTAGCATTGTCTGCTTTGAATACCTTGTTTTCACTCCAGATACTTCCATCACCGCGTCAAACGGCTGATGCACAGGAAGAGTAGTTGAATATACAAACGTTGTTGACAAATGGAACACTTAATACAAAAAAAGATAGCATGATATAATTCACATACATGATGATTGGCTAAACAGCATGGCATTGCATAATTCACATATATAATGCCTTTGCAACAAGATAGCATTGCATAATTCACATATATAATGTCTTGCAACAATATGGCAATGCATAATTCACATATATGGTAATTAGACACTAAACAGGTGGCATTCACACATAGCATGTCTAAACTAATCAAATGACATAGCAATGCAAGACACCATACGCACGATATGAGCAACATAACCCTGCCAAGTTAGAGCATACACCTCGGGGGGGGGGGGGGGGGGAAATAGGACTGGTCATCTGTCTCTGAATCCTCCTCTGAGGAGCTATCCATAACCAGCGAGATATGCGCTTCGTCAGATAGCATAGTCTGCTCTGAAGACCTTGTTTTCACTCCAGAATTTTCCATCACCGTGTCAAATGGCTGATGCACACGAAGAGTAGTTGAATGTACTAACATTGTTGACAAATGTAATACGTAACGGAAAAAAGATGGCCTGATATAATTCACATATAAGATGACTGGATAAGGAGGATGGCATTGCAAAATTCACATATATGATGCCTGGCTAAATAAGATGGCGTTGCATAATTCACATAAACGATGAATAAACTAAACATATGGCATTCACACAAAGCATGTCTAAAGTAAGCATATGACATATTTGATGTATAAAGTAAGCAATGCAAGGCACCATATGCATGATATAACCAACATCAGCATGCCAAGTTAGAGCGAAGACTTCAGGGGGTAAAAAGGAGTGGTCTTCTCCTTCTGAATCCCCCTCAGAACAGATACCTTCCTCTCGATTACAATCCGAAATGGGTGGAGGGGGGGTTGCTTTTGCGCCTACCATGGAGCGATGTCTGCATGAAATTTTATTGCCACGCAGGGCTCATCTCTTTTGCTCTACATGTTCAGTTCCATTCTGTACAATAACTGACATGCATAGGAATAAAACATAGTGAAATTATGTAGGGAGTGCATGCAGAAATCTAGAGTGATGGTAGCAACCTGTGGATAGACCCAAAACCAATGATAGCAGGCAGATAATGGCTTCATTTAAAAAATACAGATAATGGCTTCTTTACTGTTTGTTTCCCACCCAACATGAAACTCATAGTAGACACCGGAGATTAACCAGATAGTAGATAGATACTATTGATTGCAGCCCTGATATGTACCCCACAACCATTTAAAAACTCAAGTTTGACCATTAGTTTGGAGCTGACTCAGAGTCTAACCGGTGAACAGGACGATAAAGTAGCATGTAATATTAAGCGATGCATAACGTAAGCAGACACGAAAGAGTGCGACCTCTCTTGCGGACCCGTGTAGTCCTTGAGGTCATCTGCTTGGTTGATGATGGTAATGCAGTTGTCATGGTTGCCAGCGGCGGGGAAGAAGATCTAAGGCGGCGAAAGACAGTCTGGAGGCTGGATCCCTGCTGTGCTGGACCCTTCTGTCATTGGAGCAGCTGAGCTGGGGTGGACAACGGCGCAGCAGGATCGGGACAAACCACACAAGGTTTTCTTTGACAACTATCTGTAAGAGAAGTAATTCTGTAAGGGCTCGTTTGAATTGGAGGATTCGAACAACGCAGGGATAGGTAATAATACACAGTAATAGGATAGGAATGCACGTGCAAAACAGAGAATTTAAAAACACAAGATTTCTGCCAATCTGGGTGTTTGGTTCACAAGAATTGGAAGATCACAGGATGCAAAGAAGCATGGTGAGATTAAGTCAATCCACAAGAAAATGTACGGTTGTAATGCTATTATGCTACTATCTCTTAGTCTTGTGCTTCATGAATAGGAATTTGAAAAGGAGGACAGTGGATATTAAAATTCCTACGGTTTTTCTTTCAAGGAGACACTAAAGGAACAAATCCTACAGTTTTCCATTGCTCCATTCCTTTGAACCAAATGCATGAATAGTAGTAGCATAGGAAACTTTCCTATTCCTATGTTTTTCATTCACTTTTCCTTTCAAGCACTGGCGATTCTAGCAGGCAAGCTTGAGCAAGGAAAAGCCTACACTCAAAAAATGTTTTTGTGCTACTTCTACTACTTTGGACACAGGCCACTGCCCTACTAGCTCAACTCCCAGGCCCATCGACAAATGCACAGCTCAAACGCGCAGAGATAAATAATGATGGCGTTCAAGAGAGTCCATCACAGATAGCTAAGTTGCCTGGTACCTCACTGCTTGTCATATAGTAGGAGAAACTAATCATATTTCACGTTACTGCGTGTGCTCAGTGGACAATATATATAACATGTAGAGTAAAAAAGAGATGCAACAAGTGTAAAACCTCTTTGGTGAAGCCATGTCGATCTCAGCGTGATTGGGTTGGTCGGTGAGGATGATCCGGCTAACTTGGCTGTCGGAGGAGGGGAAGAAGATCTTAGGCATCTTGAGATGGAGCCCGGGGTACTGCTCCGTTGTGATGGAGCGTTTCGTCGTTGGAGCAGGTCCGGTGAGTTGTACGACGCCGAGGCTGAAGTAGGACAGGAGAGACAACGTTATCCTGAGTGGAATTCTAATAGCATCTCCAATAGATGATGTAAAATACCTAACCACAAAGTGCTAGATGTAAAATACATCAGCCGCTCATCTCTGAACTTAACTGTCAAAACTGAATTTAACTGTCGAAACTGAACTTAACTGTTGAAACTGAATTTTGCTGTCGAAACTGAATTTTACTGTCGAAACTGAACGCACTAGTAGCAGAAAAGCAGCAGCAGCAGCAGCAGCGCGTGCGAGAGGCAGGGCAGCTGGTCATGTAGCAGCATCAGGTGAGGCTACACGTCAGTCGACTGAATTTTTCATCTCTGGTCAGTCCATTTTCCAGCCGTTGGATACGAAATCAAGGGCCTGTAGTTCATCTTCAACCTCCACCCCCCCTGAGCCGCCTGCCACCACCGACCAAACAGCCGCCCCCGCCGCCCGCCCCGAAACCACTCCCCACGCCGGTCCGCCGCCGCCCCGGCCATCCCTCTAGGCCCCCTCGTGCCGAGATTTTTCTCCGGCGATCCCCACGCCACCGCCCCGCCGCCGCCGGCGACCATCGCCCCCACCCTGAACCCTAAGATAGATAGTGGGGTACCTCCCCGGTGAGCCCCCTCCCTGCAGCAGCTGGTTCTTCCTTAACTCCGGCGTGCCCCCCCACCCCCTGAAAATCGACTGACCCAAAAGTCAATTCTGTCGACTGAAGTGTAGCTAAATCGGAGCAACATCGCAAGCAAGAGCAAGAGCGAGAGCAGCAGCGCGAGCAAGAGCAAGAGCAATAGCAAGAGCAGACCATGCAGGGGACCGAGAGCAAGAGCAGAGCAGGAGCGCGAGTGAGAGCTAAAGCAGCAGCAGCTCCTACTGATGTGGACGTGGCCGCCGAGGGAGCGATGCCGTGGAGGAAGTGGCCGGCGATGCCGCCGTGTATGGAGCCGCGCCGTGTTGGCTCGGGACCGAGCGTCGGCAGCACCGTGAGATCGAATCAAGAAGAAAATGCAGCGATTAGTGTACAACCTCTTTGGTGGTGCTGATTAGGCCTCAGCTTCATCCAAGGAAACGGTGATGATGATGCTCTTCCGGTGGTGAAGACGGCGGTGTAGGAATGGAGGTGGCGCGAAAGACGAGGGGAACGCCGGGGCAGCTCCTTGGAGGTGGAGGACGGGGTGGCTGAACCGGCGGGACAATGCAATTGACGACGGATCCTCATCCGGTATGGTGGATGAGGGACGTCGAGGTCTTGCTGTGGACGACGTCATCTGGGAAGAGGCTCTGGCTGGGTGGCAGACGGAGGAGGGTGTGGGGCTTCGCGGGTTTTCGCGGCCTCTGTGTACGAATGGGTGGGCGAATGGATGGGAGTGGGGAACCATGGCTTAGGGACGCGCTTGTCCGAAATGTGGGGTAAGTTACGAAAGTACCCCCACCGATTTGACCTAGGTGGTTCTTTTGGTTCAGGGGTATCACGGGCATTTCGCGTGCCGGGATCTCATAGGAGGTGGGATTTTTCGCGCGTGTTGTAATTTTGGAATAGCAAGGCACGGGTTGAGATGGAGGGAGTTGTCAGAGCACAATGAGACAAAGATATATCTTAAATATTTCGGGGTAACAAGGCGCGGATTGAAATTTCAGGACAAGCCTAATGTGTACTGTACCAAATCAATTTGCACTTCCGCCGACGAAAAAACAAAAAGAAATCAATTCGCAGCACACAAGAGAGTCTAGTTCCGTGTATTGTACGAAATCAATTCGCACTACAAATGTCATTCAAAACTTTGAATTCATATTATGTTCAATTAAAATATTTGCTACGTGTATAATGCATGCAACCTGCTACTCAAATGAACTTTTTAGTGGATTCCAAATGTATATACTACCGCTTCAATATGAACTAAATTTGAATTCGTTTCTCTATGTGAATAAGATCTACAATAATGATTGTTGTGAAGTCAAACCATTTGAATTCGTTTCTCTATTTTAATAAGATCTACAATCATCATTATTGTCAAGTTAAACCATCGTTTGTGTATTAAGCACACCACATGATTACTCTCGAGTTAGATATGAACTATGTGTACTATATGAACTCGAACTCGATTTTTTGAATCCACTTTTTGTTGATTTCAAATCATAGTACATTTCAAGCTATAGCTAGATCTTCATAATCTAAACCATGTCTCATATGTATAATGTGTTTATCACATAATGTATGGTGCCCCGCCCCCTACGCCTACAAGTATTTAGATGTGAGTTGCAAACACCACACATTACCACAAATTCAAATAAAATGTGAGATTGTTCGATATATAGTATTGTTTAGATTGTTCGATATTTAGTTGTAAGCTGCAAATGCCACACATTATCACAAATTCAAATAAAATGTGAGATTGTTTGATGTATAGTATGGTTTAGATTGTTCGACATTTAGCCGTGAGTTGCAAACGCCATGCATTATCACATTATGGTTTAACATGTGCAAAACCACAGCACGCGTATAGCCCGCTATATTCATGCATGCATATGTTTATAACACTATGATCTCCTATTCAAATATATCAATCCACTTTCATATCAAATTATGATCTTGGTTAGTCTTTTACACCCACACAATCCTCTAACCTTTGTAGCTAGCACTAACTTTCTCTCGTGCACGCACACGCCCTCCCCCTCCCTCAGCATTCTATCCATCGCGCACATTCATTTTGTTTCTTTAGGTCGTTCTCCCACAGTCTCCACAACTCCTTTCCGACACACACCGATCGATAAACCTCTCCAGTGATGTCTGCCTACAACATACACACGCACCTTCCATCTCCTCATTTCTGTGTCCATGCCTCGTGTCTCTCACACGATCCCACACACGTGTAAACTCTCGTCCCTCTTTTCATTGATCTCACAACCGCACACTCCTCCCCCTATCTAGCTAGTAGCTCGGCCTCTCACACCACCTCCTAGCTCCATTCTCTCTGTCTATCCATCTCGCTGGGCCTTATTTGCCTCTAACAAATGGATGTACACCGACCGATCTCCTGCTATACATATAGCTAGCTACGTCCTTATAACTCGTTTTTCCCCACGCGTCGATCGATCTACCTCATTAGTTATGTCTCCCCCTTCCTCCGACAAACGACAATTGATCAACCGATCTAGTTAGGTTTGCTTACCAAACACATGGTTCCCCTTCATCATCCATGCATGTTTCCTGACAAATCTATCACGCATAGGCACACACAGAAACACATCGCCACTCTTATTGATAATATTGCAGTTCTACCCTCAGTTTGTCTAGTAGGCCTCTCCCACCATCTCCAAGAAGAAACACCATCACCCATCCATTACTCTACCTCTCTCTCTCTCTCTCTGTCCCAACCTATTTCCCGTCCTTCAGTTATGTATGGATGTCGACCGCTCTCCCTCAAGACATAGCTGGGTCTCTCCTTCTCAACACATATACGAGTCGTTCTACCTCTCTAGTTAGGCCTCTGCCTCCCCCCTCCCTAGTGGCGATTCCACTAGGGGTGCTTCAACAGGCCGAAGCCTACCCTCCAAATATCCTATTTCATCTAAACATACTACTTGACAATTTTACTAAGGTGTTTAACATGTAAATTGCAATGCATTTGCTAATTAGACTTAGAAACTTGATGTTAGAGCCTACCCTTCAATTTCGTGCTAGATTCGCCACTGCCCCTCCCCCCCCCCCCCACACACACACCGATACATCGAGTGCTCTAGTCATGTCTCCCTGCCAGACACAAACTTGCCCTGTGCCCTCCGACATTCCGGTAGGTCAGTCGCCCTATATCTTTGACTTGCACACACACAATTTCGATGGCTCTCTTCATCGATCTCGCACCCACCCACTTGATCCTCTCTTCGTCTCTCTCGATATCTATGACCCCTCCCTCTCTTCTCGTGGATCGCCCCCTCTATATATGATATAGATAGGCCTCTATTTCACACACATTGCATGCAAAATTTTGTTTGAGATGTCATCGACACATATTCCCACAGATACATTCACGAAATCACACCCCCAAACAAAAAACACTCACGAACGCACACGCCACCTGTCTAGGTTTGTATCTCTCTCGCACACACCCACGTAGGTGGGGGACATGCACGAAGAGAAGAGGTGCACGCACGGCACACGTACCCCCGTCTCTTTCCCAACCACACCCGCGCGGGTACAGGGTGAAGCTCATTTCTGTACGAAAAGGCAGCCCACGTGGTAATTTGACACATGTACTGGTTGTCCACTTGATGGACGATTGTCTACCATGGGTGAACAAACAACTTGCGACTCGAAGCGTTATGTTAAAAAAGAGGCAAACCATGTGGGGCCTACCTTAGAGGCAAGGCTCTATACACTGGAGTACGTTTGATGTGTCCCGTCAACTCGCAGAACGAGGAGAAGCTTGCTTAGTACGCCGTCTCCCCCGCCCACGGTCGCGGTGGCTCGCAGGATGAGGTGAAGCTTGCTTACTAGTACGCCTTACACCCGCTCCCTCACCCACATGCGTAGTGGCTCGCGTGACGAGGAGAAAATTTTACTACTCCCTCCATTTACTCCTCGTTCCTACCTTGGTTAGAGAGATTATCATATTGTTTGGAATATATGTCCTTTAGTACATTTCAGTATGAACTACTAGTACATACTCCAAACACTGATGTATATAGACGTATTTTAGAGTGTAGATTCACTCATTTTGCTCCGTATGTATTCCATATTGAAACGGACGTAATAGGACGCACTCTCCCTTGCCCCTCGACCCTCGCCCACGTGGTGGACGTGCAACAATTCATTCTGTCTCATATAGCCAGAACGATATATACTGCAGTACCATTATTGCTCGACTTGCCGAAGAGGCGAAGAGCCAATCGCAAGGTTAATATTTTGGTGATGCCAAGCGCAAGGTTTATAGGAGAACGAGTAGTAGGTGCCGCGTCATTTATAAATAATTTTTTTCTTTTAGTGGCACGTACGCAATATAAATAGGTTCATATGGAGAGAAAAGGAAACCGCTCCACTATATACATAGGCAGGACGAGCCTACACGGTTGCTTGCTGGGGTTGCTCTCTTCACACTCTCTCGCACGAAATGACTGTGGCCACATCTCTAACATCCCGACGGATCATGTCCGCCGGGGGAAGGGGTGGATGCTTAGTGTAGATGCGGTCGTCGCCGACGGCGAAAAGCCACTGTCGGCACGTCCTGATCAAGGGTCTCCGCCGTTCTCTCTCACAAAGCCGGTGAGGTTGCCTTCGTCCCTTGCTCACTGCCGCGACGTGGGCAGTTGCCGCCTCCCACCGCCCTCCTCTAGGTTGAGCTACGTCCCGACATCCCTCAGGTACAACTCCCTTTACAGTCGGCTTGCACCACTACTCCAACTGCCCACATCACTCCATGTGGATATTTCTCTACTTCTTTGCCCCGCACATACCTCTACTGGCTTCTACGTACTGTATTTGTGATGAGTTTATGTCTCGTCAACTATTCCCAGTAATCTTATTCTAATCACACTTCTTCAATTTCTTTGCCACGGGGATGCTCATCTAGATTTTGGTGAAACTGCACAAAATGATCCGATGGTCAAAGGGGTGCAAACTTCATTTCTTCGGAAGCTCCAACGTTGCCAGCAAATTAAAGCCTGGTTAGGGTTTACGGTTCAAGGGCTAGGGACTGCATGGATCTTTTTTTCTTTAGCTGTCTCTGTTCCAAAATAAGTGTCAACTTTAGTAGTAGTACAACTTTGTACTAAAGTTTGCATAAAGTTGAGACACTTATTTTGGAACGGAGGGAGTACATATTGGCTATGATCTATCAATCATTGAGATGCAATAGCATGCATGTTAGTCTCCTTTGTATTTGATGAAATGTTGCAGCGGGCAACCTTGGACGCAAGATACATGAAACGGAAGCTGGAAGCTTCATAACATTGTACAAATTTATCTCGCTGATAAATTACAGTACGTACTATACTAGTACTATGTAAAGAGTTAGGTGTCGCACGGTGTCCAGAAAATATGATGATAGTGTGGGGTGGGCCATGTAATCGCTGAGCCTGCGTGTTATCACTGCTCTCGCACTCCTCCGCTGTAAGAATGGAGAAAATTGTAATCTAGTAGTACCTCCTTTCGCCGAAAGCGTGGAACATCCAGCAGTCCTACCACCTTAGTAATAATGACCAATGAGCCGTCAAATCACATAGACCCAGCAGTAAGTTCGACGGACGAAGTAACCATCGCTCTTGAATCCGCTTATTTCTTCAACGCAGGCGCCAGTGAGAGGTCGCGTCCGCTCTGCCCTAGCATGAATGCGGCACCGATTCTTTGGAGCGGCGCTGACCGTTTCGGGCGCGAAGCGCGCGCGGGCGATGGAGGGGCTTTGGGTGGGCCAAGCTGGTCAGGAGCGGGCGTGGCAGCGGTCCGCCTATCCCGACCGGACGCCCGAAAACGAGAGGATGCACCGACCCTCGCGGCTCAATCGTACACTACACACCAACTCTCTGTAGGAGTAGGTCGATGTGTCGCTCTCTCTAACACACACATGTTGTTAAACACACACACATGCACACGCACACACAGGTTCATAGAATAGGAATATCGTGTGAGTTACTTAGGGAGCGTTTGGATCCTTAGTGTCGGTGTCAAAACCGGCGGATCTCGGGTAGGGGGTCCCGAACTATGTGTCTAAGGTCGATGGTAACAGGAGATGGGGGACACGATGTTTACCCAGGTTCGGGCCCTCTCTATGGAGGTAATACCCTACTCCTACTTGATTGATCTTGATGAATATGAGTATTACAAGAGTTGATCTACCACGAGATCGTAATGGCTAAAACCCTAGAAGTCTAGCCTGTATGATTATGATATTTTCGACTAAGCCCTCCGGTCTATATAGACACCGGAGAGGACTAGGGTTGTACAAAGTCGGTTACACAGAAAGGAATCTTCATATCTTGGACGCCAAGCTTGCCTTCCACGCCAAAGAGGGTCCCATCCGGACACGGGAAAGAGTCTTTGGCCTTGTATCTTTACAGCCCAACAGTCCGGCCCACATACAAAGTCCGGACTCCCGAGGACCCTTTAGTCCAGGACTCCCTCAGTAGCCCCTGAACGAGGCTTCAATGACGAGATGTCCGGCGCGCAGATAGTCTTCGGCATTGCAAGGCGGGTTCCTTTCCGAATAGTTCAATCTCAATTCTTGAATACAACGACCGCGTCTGGCTCTCCAAAACAAATACCACATACCACCATAGAGAGTATAATATTCCATGAGTCCAATCTGCTGACAACTTTTTGTAGCGTGACATCACGTCGCCACTTGGTTATTATTTTGAACCATTTTTGATCCTGCCCTCCCATGTTTCGAGACGCGGTTTTATTGGCACGCCTTGTTGAAGCAGAGATCATGTCCCCTTATTACGGGATTCTCATC
Source organism: Triticum aestivum (assembly GCF_018294505.1). NCBI lineage: Eukaryota > Viridiplantae > Streptophyta > Magnoliopsida > Poales > Poaceae > Triticum > Triticum aestivum. Next base: position 350,152,026 of record NC_057802.1, on the reverse strand, counting down.
AATACGGGCATGGGTAACCCAACCGTGCCGTCTGTGCGGCCCTTGGGAATAGGGGAGTTTTGAGGCGAGTGAGGAGGCGTTTGATATTCACTGCCTTTATAAAGAGATAAGGATTCACTCCTTTCACCCACGCCTTCTCTCTCTCTGCCTCTCCATTCTCGAGCTCTAGCGCCCAAGTCCTCATCCCCTCCGCCTCAAAGAAGCACCCTGACCATGTCTGGATCCGGAGCGCATGGCAAGTGGATGGCCTCCTCCGTCAAGGAGAAGGACGTTGTCATGCTCCGGGAGGCCGGGTACTTGGCCAAGGAAATCGCCCACCGGCCCCCGAGCAAGGGGCAGATCGTCCCCACCCCAAAGCCCAATGAGAGGGTGGTGTTCATCTCCCACTTCATCCGCGGGTTAGGGTTTCCACTCCACCCTTTCATCCACGGACTCATGTTTTATTACGGGCTAGATTTCCATGATCTAGCCCCAAATTCTATCCTCAACGTCTCGGCATTTATTGTCGTGTGTGAGGCCTTCCTCCGCATTCCCCCACCCCCACTTAGGTTTGTGGCTAAAGACCTTCAACGTGAAGCCAAAGGTGGTGGGTGGCAAGCACGCGGAGTGCAGAGGCGCCATGGTGAGCAAGCTGTCCAATGTCACCTGGCCCACTGGCATCTTTGTGGAGACCGTCAAGGGATGGTAGCAACAGTGGTTCTATGTCACTGAGCCCCGCAAGACCTCCTCGGCCGCGGCTCCCGAATTCAAGTCCGGACCCCCGATGCGGCTTACCTCCTGGCAAGAGAACGGCCTGGACTGGTCTGCGTCGGACGAGTCGACGACGCTCCAGATGCACATCAAGAACATGGTCGACAAGAAGGTCAAGCGGGTCGATGTGATCCAGGTGATGCTAGTTCGTCGAATCCTTCCATGCCAAAGCCGGACTTGCCACTTATGGGAGTTCGATCCGGCCAAGCACCAAACATTGCAACGGTTCTTTGGAACCACGCATGAAGATATCTGGAAGGTGCTCTTTAAGGCCAACCAGACGTGGCCGAACATGGCCGACGACCGTGGGCACGATCTAGCCTGCCCCGCTAATCCGGTAAGTCTTTCGTATTTCAAGGTGTATCTTTTATTTGCTTACTCAGGGAAAATGCCTGAGCCTCCTTACTTATTTTTTCAGGAGTGGACGAAGATGGCGGAGCAGATCAAGTGTCCGGCCCCGCTACCCGAGGAACCAGCCATACCTCTTATGACGAAGATGCTGGTTCCGGCGCCCTACAAGGCGCCGGAGAACAAGGCCAAGAGAAAGGCCAAAGAGATCAAGGAGACCAGAAGTGGTCTCCGTCGCAAGGGCACTTCGGACGTGACGTCCGAAGACGCCGAGGCTCGCTCCTCCGCTGACGAGGAGGAGGAGGAGGAGGAAAGAAACTTCCCCTCTAGGGGGGGGGCAGAAAAGGGCGGCCTCCACGGACTTGGAGGCGGAGGCGTCCAAGAAGGGGAAGACCTCCTTCGCGAACAACTCTGCGTGGGACGTCGATAGCAGTCCGGAGCGGCGCCCCCGAAACAAGCCCCTGGCCAGATCGTGAGTATTCAAAGATCCCGACATATATACCTAGCCTTTTTCCTTCATAGATTTAACCTATTGACTCATATATTTGTAGTCCGGCTTGTTCCGACCTCGAGCGGTCCTTGTCTTCGGGGAGCTCGCTGGACCCGAAGGTACTGGAAAGCGAGTCCCTCCCGGCGGCCTCCTCTCCCAAGGCCCTGGATGACACCGAGGTGTTGTCCCAAAGGGCCCTAGGCCAGGGAGAGACACATGAGGCCACCAGTGTGGCGCCAGAGGGCGAAACCCCGGTTGCCGAACTCGCGGGGGAGCAAGTCCACATGGAGACTGGCACTGGGGGCCCGACCCAATTCGGCCCCTAGCCGAATACGGCCCCGGAGACCCATACAACTCCGGAGTCCGGAAGGCAGCCGCCTTCGAGAGAAGGAGGCATGCCAATTCCGCCGGTGACCTCTGTCCGACCAGAGGCACCTGACACTCTACAGGACGTGGTGCGAAGCGCTTCCATCGTAGAGGAACACCGTACCCTTATGGGTACAGTGGTTGAGACAGTTCAGTCCGTTAAGAACGGACTGACCGACGCCTGCACCAGCCTTCTAACAGGCTTCGAGGTACGTAATGTAATTATGTCAAAAAGAATATCACAGTATAGACAGTAGCCCCTGGGACTCTGTCCGGTGTTCGTAAAGAAAAGCCGGACAGAGGATCGAATCACTTTTAACAGGAACCTAACCATATTTGTCTATGTGAAAAAGTAGGCGTCGCTGCTGACCGCGACCTCCCATGTTGCCGATGTCTCCGGACTGAAGCAGAGTCTGGAGCGGGCTGAGGAAGAGCTCGGCCGTGTAAAAAAGGAGCTGGAGGACAAGCAAGGTATGCCATGATCCTCTGTGTATCAGAAACGTTATGTAATGTGTATTTGACCATGGTGCCATGGTATTTGTAGGAGCAGCGACCGAGGTCGAGGCCCTAAAGAAATAATTGGCCGAGGCCCAAGAGAAAGCAGCCAAGGAGCAAGCCACCCGTGAGAAGCATGAGGCCCGGGTTGGAGAGGTCCAACAGGAGCTCCAAGATGCCGTGAAGAAGTGCGAGTCCTTGGAGTGCAACATTGCGGATCAAGAGATCGAACTCGCCAAGGCTCGTCAAAGCACGCACGATGCCCGGCTTGAAGCCCAGGGCGCCCTCCAGGAAATCCAGGAGGCCAAGAAGATCGCGGCGGGTAAGGCTTTCATTATGCAAAGCAAGCATGTGAAGAAGAGGTACTTATTACTAACCCGGATTTGGAGTTCTCCAAGAGTGTTTGCGGATCTGTCGCGCAGCATAGCTGACGCTGCGGAATTCTTCCGAGCCGAAGACGGGGCGTCGACGGAGAAGGTGTTCTTGTTGCAGTACCTTGCACCAGAGCATCCGGTGCCCCTTACTGATCAGTTGAAGCAACTGGTTGATCTGCATAGGGTGGCCGAACTAGCCATGAAGGATTTGATAATCCAGCTGTGGCCTGCCGAAGCCATACCCAGCAGTTACTTCGGACTCGTGAAGCGGCTGGTCAGCGCATGTCCTCGGCTTGACGCCATCAAGAGGTCGGTCTGCATCGAAGGTGCGCGGATGGCCTTCGCCCGTGTCAAGGTACAATGGGCGAAGATGAACGCCGTCAAGCTCACGACCGAGGGACCGCCCGCAGGCAAGGAGCACCGCACGCCGGCGCGATATTTCGCTGATGTTCTGGAGGGGTCTCGCATTGTAGCGGACCAATGTGCCAAGGACACTATCTTGGAATGAGTACATTCATATTGTACTATCCTGTACTATAAAACAAGGTCGTTATGTAATTTGATCCTTGCCTCTTTTTATGTTAAGATTTTACCTCCTGTGCGGCTGTTTTATCAAATCTAAGAGTTGGCCAGTCGTCGACTTTAGCCCCCACATAGAAAGCATAGGGGTGTTTGGTTGGCGCCAAAACACGTTTGACCCAAAGATTTTTTGGTCCGTTAAGGAGGTGTTAGCCCTGCGAACCAGGTAATCGGACTATACGGCTTTATCACCCTCCTTAGCCATAGGAGTTTCACAATAAAATTTTAAGCGCAGCCCCTAGTATTCGGAAGTCTGAACTTTGGGTGTTGTAGACACCTGGTTGGATAAAAAAACCAATTCATCACATAACGCGGGAAAAATCGCAGAAGGTTTGTAACCTCTCGAACAGCTGACTGGCTCACGCCGCATCATGACAGTCAGTTTTCGGCTTTCTCTACTAAGGTGCTCATCCGGACGAACCAGGACACAATCGCAGTAGTTCTCCCTTTACTACCCTAGCAGATGTAGCGGAACATAAGGTAGTAAGCACAGGAGACGGGCAACCCAACTATTGACCAAAGACATGATTCGGAGCCGATGCATATAATGCTAAAGTTCGAGGTGCCAAACTATACTGTAAAAAGGTGTCTGGGCTTTGTTGCCATATTATGGGGCATAATGAAGCCCCTGGCCAATTAAGGCATACCAAAGTGTACGGGTGCAATTTGATAAGAATATCAAGAAAGAAAAGGAGGAGGTAGTAAACCAAATTCCACAGAAATTGGGCCGCAGACTATTTTCCATTATAGTATAATTAATACGTCAAAGCGTATTTGTACAAATAGTGCGATGAGCACCAGGGCTATTTAACATGCCATGACGAACGGAAAGCTGCGTGTAGGTACTGAAAAACATGCATAACGATCATTTAAAGAGACCACCTGGAAATTTCCTTATACGTCAAAGCTTCCTGCCGTCTTGGTGTCTCCGTTCCTTGATGGGTCCGGCCGTCAGGCCACATAGGAGGGGCCTGGGGGAGAGAAAACCTGAAAAAAGGTTAATAGAGAAAAGGTGAAAGTACGTGGGTCCAGGGGAGGTTAAGCCATATTATGGACCACGATCTAGCTGCGCCTCCGTCCATGCCAATTGTATTTTGAGTGCATAGTTATGTACGCGCGGTACTAACGCCACTATTTGATCGGGACTGGACGGAGGCCGAATTGCTAGGCGAGCTCTTGACGAGCCGGACTGTCCTGTTGCAGCGTAGTTCGGACTCGTTTGACAGTGTTCGAGAGCTTGGCCGCCGAATTGAGGTTCTGCTTGAAAAGGCTGCTCTGTGCTTCTGCTGCGAGGGCAGCGGTGTGCTCCTCAGTACGGAGGGAGCGCTTCCTTCGCTACTGCTGCTAACTGAAGCCGATCGATGCTGCCTCTGGATGAACGGTGAGCGTTGCTAGGGGGGGTTTGGATGAACAGTTCCCGGTGGGGGTGGATGAACAGGACACCGTGGTGTTGCCTCTGGATGAACAGGACCCCGATCGATCGAGCCGGTTGGGGCTGGATGAACAGGACCCCGCGGAGGGCTGGATGAACAGGACCACCCCGTGGAGGGCTGGATGAACAGTAGACGGTGGAGGGCTGGATGAACTGTAGCCCGTGGAGGGGTGGTTGAACAGGAGCCCGTGGAGAGGGCTGGTTGAACAGTAGCCGGTGGAGTAGCGCGTGGTAGAGGCTAGATGAATAGGATCCCAGGGATGAACAGTCGCAGGTGGAGGCTGGAGGAGGTCAACGGTGGATGAACAGTAGCCCATGGAGGCTGGACCCACCCCTCCGTTTTGCGGTACGCCAGACCCCTCCCGATGAACAGGATCCTGTTTCAACCGTGGCTGGTCGAACACAAGGCCATTTCCTCCGTTCTACGGTACGCGAGGCCTCATTTCCATCGGCTGTTCCGTCCAAGCCGGTTGGCTCCCACGCGTTCCGTTGCCTCCCGATGAACATGATGCATTCCGTTGCCTCCCCAGGAACACGACGCCGACGCAGTTTCTCTGTTCCGACCCAGCCATGTACACGAGCCCTGGCCGTACGTATGCGCGAGTAGGCGTTCGAGACGCCGCCCGTATGTACGTACGTGGTCGTATTTTCTTTCTTGCACAGTGGCCGCTGTACGTACGTTTACATACTACATGCGTGTCTCTACTACGACACGTGCGCGCCTCTACGTCGACCAGTATGTACGTACATGTTCGTGACCAGAATGACAACGCTACGTACGCTTCGACCAGGTGGGTCCCGACTGTCAGGCACTTCCTTGCGTGCGAAGATGTAGCTGGTGGGTCCAGCAGTCAGGGGGCGAATCATTTTTTACCCGGACGCACTTCCTTGCGTGCGAAGATGTAGCTGGTAGGTCCCAGCAGTCAGGAGGGAAACGTTTTTCGCAAAATACGGTTGCCCGTCCGGTGGGTCCCTGCTGTCGGGTAGAGGAATAATTATTTTGCGCGTAATAAGGAGGAACTTCCTTGCTGCGACCGTGGACCCAGCTGTCAGCCTCTCCACGTACAGTCCATGTCCGATGGAAGACATTCCTTGACCATGTTGACCACGCCGCGCCGAGAGCACCAGGGCAGTGGACGACGGCGAGGCCTAGGAAGGGGACGACGCGGAGCCGGGGAAGATGCGGTAGTGGAAGCCCGCGCGGAGAGGAGTACGAGGGTTCACTGGTTAGGCTGCGGTGTGAGGCTGCCGTCGCCGCAGGGCCTGGCCAGCGGTGGGAATAGTAGGGGGCGGTGAGGCCTCCGCGGCAGCATAGCCGGCCACAGGAGGCAGGAGCATGCGGCACGACCGGCGCTACTTTGGGCGGCTGGAGCAAGAAGACCAGAGGTTGAAGAAGCACTACAGCCGTTGGACGGACATCGTACGGTCACTGGAGCTAGAATCGTTCATATTGACTAAGTTGACAAAGCACTCCGTCCCCGTCAACTTAGCAGGCCCACAAGTCAGCCTCCCACCAAGGGGGGTCCCAACTAGCAAGGGGAGTATTCATTTTTTTGTGCATAATAAGGAGGCACTTTCGGTGGGTCCGAGCTGACAGCGGGGGGAACGTTTTTTCATGAAATACGGTGGCCCGTCCGGTGGGTCCCAGCAGTCAGGGGGGAAACAGTTTTTCGCCAAATATGGTGGCCCGTCTGGTGGGTCCCTGCTGTCAGGTGGAGGAATAATTATTTTCCGCATAATAAGGAGGCACTTCCGTGCGGCCGCCGTGGACCCAGCTGTCAGCCTCTCCACGTACAGTACTCTTCCGATGGAAGTCGTTCCTTGACCACGTTGACCACGCCGCGCCGAGAGCACCAGGGCGGTGGACGACGGCGAGGCCTAGGAAGGGAACGACATGGAGCCGGGGAAAACGAGGCTATGGATGCCACGCAGAGAGGAGTACGAGGGTTCACTGGTTCGGCTGCGGTGTGAGGCTGCCGTCGCCCTAGAATAACAGGGGGTGTGGGTGAGTAGAGGGATGCCCTGGCCAGCGGTGGGAGTAGTAGAGGGCGGTGAGGCCTGCGCAGCAGCACAGCCGGCCACGGGAGGCGGGAGCAGGCGGTCCCGCCGGCGCTGGATTTGGCGGCTGGAGGAAGAAGATTAGAGATTGAAGAAACACGAAGGCCGTTGGATTGACATCCAACGGTTACGTCTATATAATAACTACAAAAATCTTGCATACGCGTCAACTTAATAGGCCCACAAGTCAGACCATTCCCTCTTTTTTTAATAATTTATATATAGCTCATTGCGACTTCTTGTGCAATTTATTGCAGTCCCATTTTTTGGTTGGCCAGGGCCAATTTCGCATATTTCTGTGGGTTCCAAACTATTTTTAATACCGAAATGTCGAGCCAGATTTAAAGTACTTTGAAGATATATTTAAATTAGGTTAATGCCCAGTGTAATAGGAATCTGAAAATGTGAAAAAATTCAGAAATTATAAAGTAATTTCCAATTTGTCATCTGTTTTTATATTTACAACACATTTCATATTAATTTCAAGATTTGCGGGCATCTTGAAAGAGTTGCAGCCCATCAGGACGTAGAAAAATAAGTAGGCCTGGATTGGGTATTCTTCAGAAAAATTAAACTGGGCTCATTTTCACAAAGAAAAAATAGCTGGGCTGGTCACATGGTGAACATAAAATATAAGCCTGGGCTAGACGGGCCACAGCCCAGTTCAAACCTTGCTCCGTCTCAACAATAACAAAAAAAATACTGCTCGAGCAGCTACGTCCCAGGTGTCAGCCGATCTTGTGTTGTTCTCTTGTCTATTGACTATATACGCTCACAATGTCATGGGTCCCAGATGTCAGGAAAATACTAGGAGGAAGCATTTTTATTTTTCCATACGCTGACATGGTGGGCCCCTACTATCATCCTCTCCACGTACTTCTGCCGATTCCTATTGTTTGTTGACCATGTTGAAAATGCGAGAGGGCGGCACCGCGGCGAGCGCACCAAAGCGCGTGGAGGACGACGGCGAGGCCTCGGACGTCGGCGTTAACGATTTAGGACAGTGGGGTGGCGATGCGTGCGCTGAGGCGCAGCCAGCCGTGGGAGGCGGAAGCAGGCGGCCCCGCCGGCGCTGGTTTGGTTTTGGTGGCTGGAGGAAGACAGGACTGAAGAAACACGACAGACTGTAAAAGCAGCAGGAGTACTTAACAACCTTAACTGAAACCAGCAGGGGCACGCTTAACAACCATAGCTGAAAGCAGTATGAGTACTTATACAGGTTCAACCGTACAAAGCATGCCTCGAACAGTGCTACTTTGCCTATAGTTAACCAAAGGGTGAGGCCGCCAAGCCCCAGGACAAGGCCCAGGTGCCACCCCGCGCATGCACAACCTTCTGAAAGCGGCTTCATCTCGCAATGTGGTCAATAAACAGGATATTCGCTTTAGAGCCATGGAAAAGCATGAACGTAATCTTCTGTCCTATTCTCCAAGATGGACGGGCCTTCATTATTCGAGACCACCCATGAATAAGTATCTTTTCACCTCCAAGGGGAATGGAGTAGGTCGACATAAACATCATGTTGTGACCAAGCGCAAGTCTGACCCGACCATGGTCAAGCATCTGTATAGGAACAATAGAACTGGGCAGTTCCTGTTTCAAGAAGATCACAGCTGTAAAACTGTGAACAAGCAAGAGTTTATGAACAACATATATAATAGAAAAGAGCTCGTACCATAAGTTTCTCAACACAGTTGGGCCTGTTCAACGAGTGCAGCTGTGGCACACATATCCCACATGGCCTTCCACCATTGAAACGCCCCACACGGACCTCAAGATGATCAATAAAGTGTAGGAACTTGTGGATGTCATCCAAGTCAACTTCAGTGCCATGAGTAACAGCCGAGTTCTTACAGAATAACAAACGAGTAGCCTTCTTAACTCTGAAAAAACCTACACGTGCCACCAATTATAAGAAAATATTAGTTAGAAGTAGCATCTTCGTGAGAGATTCGTTGCTACTTCTAAAGTTAAATTGTGATTAGTTAGACAAAATAGGTGGATTAAGAAGTAATCGAGGCAAGAAGCAAGAACCAGATATAGAACTAACATGGATGAACAATTGGAATGACGTCGGGGTGGAAGATCGCGGTGAAGATGAGACTAGGTTCTGCTATTTCCATCAACATTCGTGCGCCAACTTTCAGTCCATAACACTTGAGAAAGTTTATCCAAGTTCGGCCATAAAAAAAGCAGCGATCTTCTTGGTTCATGAACCCAACTCGAAACTTATATCCATGTCTTGTCTTCACTGTGACCATTAAACTGGTGTATTCAGTTATGGCAAGGCCGAGCATCTTGAGTACATGTGTTCTGGCAGAGCAAGGAATGCACTGCAGGAAAAATAATATGAGAACACAATGTATTCCCTATATCCAAATCTAGAAATAATTTTCCTCCTTCACGTCAGTGTTGACCATGGTACTAGTACCTTTTATCCAAATATAGCAATCCAAATTTCCAAATTAGTCGACAGCATGTTCAAAAAACCCCACCCTCCCGGATAGAAAAGAGGATTCTAGGAACATACTATGCGCGTTTTAAAATCCTGTGTTAGGATGAGAAGGAACAATTGTGGCGTCTCGCCGAGGGCGCAGAAACCAGTAGGGTCCTTGCACTTTGGGCACTGAAAATGAAACACACTAGATTCAGTAGGAAGAAAAATGCATCAATGGCGGCGGCGGCCATCCTAGGAGTACCTGCAACCAAGGGACTTGGATTTATCGGGGATGGATGAAGAATTCGTACCAGGTTCTCCATGAGAAGACCCTATGCAATCGCCGAGTGGGGGTTTTCTCTGAACAAGCAGACGAGGGAGAGCGGGGGGTTTTCTCTCAACAAGCAGACGAGGGAGATCGGGGGTTTTCTCTGAACAAGCAGACGAGGGAGAAGGGGATTCAGGCCTAGTGAAATATTGCCGCTTCGTCCATCCAGCTTACTGCTAAAGCTGGAAAGGTGGGGTTTTTTTGTGATTTGACGGCTCATTGGCCATTACTGCGGCGCTACGACCGGGGTGTGTCTACCGTGCAGTTGTGCACTCTAATTTGGTGCATATGGCACGTGGACCCCGTTGCCGAATGCCCCACATATCAGCGAAAGGAAGTAGAAAGACAGGAGTAACTAGTTACACAGTAATATATTTTTGACAGAGAGATACTCCCTCTGTAAAGAAATATAAAGATCTTTTATATCACAACTTTGTACATAAGAAAAATCAAGGGGAATATATATAACATATATAATTATAAAAAATAGAGTTTTTTTAACACGGTATAGACGAGTTGGTGATGATGGTGTGCCTGCCATCCTGCAATATAGGCCCTCCGATTTATATCTGACGGATAGGAAGGAAACAATGGAAATTGTGCAAAAATGTACCCACACACCTCTCCACATTTGCAAATAAGGCCTTCCCTTGTTCATCCTTTTCTCTCACAAGATAAAATACTCATACAAATGCATCTTGATGTTACGTGCAACGTACGGGCATTATGGGGGTTCAGCTGAGAAATACTCAGACATGCTCACGGTTCTGGACTTTGGGCCACAGGATGGTGGGCCTGCATGTTTGGGGGACCATGTGTTCTACCTCAGCGCTTTTCATATTGCAAGCAGTCGGTACAGAGCTGGTTTTAGATGCTGTCACAAGGCAAATACACAAAATTGAATAAAGCACGACAGCTATTGTAATGAAATCAAACGATAGTTCCTAACCAGCAATCAGAGTTGCAATTCTATCAACAATAATGTCGTACTACTTATACACACAGGACACTTGTTTCACCATGCCAAAGTATTACATCAAAACCTCTCGGAGGATAGATCAGTTCAGCAGTTGTGTGCTACTACTGAAGAATTTCAAAGTTGATTTGGACTAGCTCTCCTTGCCAAGAAAGTTCGATTTTGACATCATCCCCTACCGCAAGATATGATTTAGATTTGAACCTTGACCATTGAGGGAGTCCTGGACTAAGGGGTCCTAGGGCGTGCGGCCTGTTAGCTATGGGCCGGACTGATGGGCTATGAAGATAACAATATCGAAGACTGCACCCGTGTCCGGATAGGACTCTCCTTGGCGTGGAAGGCGAGCTTGGCGATCCATTATGGAGATTCCTTTTCATGTAACCGACTCCATGTAACCCTAGATCTCTCCGGTGTCTATATAAACCGGAGAGCATAGTCCGGATAGGCGGATACTCATTATCATAGTCATACAGGCTAGACTTCTAGGGTTTAGCCATTACGATCTCATGGTAGATCAACTCTTGTAATACTCATATTCATCAAGATCAATCAAGCAGGATGTAGGGTATTACCTCCATAGAGAGGGCCCGAACCTGGGTAAACATTGTGTCCCCTGTCTCCTGTTACCATCGACCTTAGACGCACAGTTCGGGACCCCCTACCCAAGATCCGCCGGTTTTGACACCGACATTGGTGCTTTCATTGAGAGTTCCACTGTGCCATCCTCAAGAGGTTAATGGCTCCCTCAAACGTCCATAGCGACACCGTCAAAGAGGAAACCTTCCTCCCCGGACAGATCCTTATGTTCGGCGGCTTCGTACTGCGGGCCAACTCGCTTGGCCATCTGGAGCAGATCGATAGCTACGCCCCCGGCCATCTGGTCAAATTCGGAAGCTTGAACTACGCAGCGGACATTCGTGGAGACTTGATCTTCAATGTATTTGAGACCGCGGCAGCGGCTCCCCTTCACCCCGATGAGCATGGCTTAAACCCGTCGTCGGACCACATCTAGGAGATAGCTCCTCTGGCAGCTCCGGCCTTAGATCTGGAGCAGATCGCGCCATCCGAGGATGGGAAGCTCAACCCCGTCACGGAGGCCGCTGATTCCATGGCGTTGGAGGTGCACACAGATCCTACTTCATATGATCTCTGCATCACCGGAACTCCGGACTTGTCTGCGGCGATAAGTTCCGAACCCTGCGAGTCCGCGGATACCGAACTTGATCGGTTATCGATCTTCAAGTTCAGCGTCGCAAACATTTTCCAGCACTCGCCCATGGGCGACGTGCTAAACTAATTAAAGAACCTATCCTTGGCAGGTGACTCGCCGCCGAACTGTGTCCGGTTCGAACTAGCGGCTGATGATGGAGAATTTTGCTTCCCACCCGTCACCCACTTGATAGCCACTATCGAGGACCTAACTGACATGCTGGATTATGGCTCAGAAGACATCGACGGCATGGACGACGATGCCGATGAAGAGCAAGGCCAAAACCCGCCATTCACTGGACGTTGGACGGCCACATCATCATACGACGTGTATATGGTAGATACAGCCAAAGAAGCCAATGACAACGACAAAGAAAACCCAGTTGAGGATAAACCTCCTGGGACTCAGTCGAAACGCCGGCGTCCAAGGCGCCGTCCTAAGTCACGTCGCTCAAGAGACGACAATGCAGGCACCGGAGAAAATAATACTCCGGACGATGCCGAACACAACGAAGACCCTGTCGAGGTAGCATCCGAACAGGAGAAACAAGAAGGCGGGCAAGTCAACCCTAATAAACTGGCCACGCCCAATGACTCAAAATATGATAGTTATCGTCCACCCCCCCCCCTCGAGGATGAGGAGAGCCTCGACGACGAAGATTTCGTCGTACCTAAGAAACCCCTCGAGCAGGAGCTCTTCAAGTGCCAGCTAATAGACACGACAAGGAGCCTGAAGAAGAAGCAGCAGCAGCTTCAAGCAGACCAAGACCTGGTCATCGACAGATGGACTGATGTCCTCGCCGCTGAAGAATACGGCCTCCAGCGCCCAGCCAAGAGTTGCCCGAAATGCAAGCTGCTGCCTCAGTTCGATTAGGAAGCGCCGGAGCCCATACCTCCTTTCCGTAATGTGGCCGACAGACCACCGCGCGGACGGAACAGTGCGGCGGACCGACCACCATATGGTCGGGATAAAGCGGCAACTCAAGACGAACAGCAGACCGCCCTACCACCGCGCAAGAACAGCTACAAAACAACTCGAGATTACACATACGACCTTCGCCAGGACATGGACAATAGAGCAGGACACACCAGATCGATCTACGGATCGCGAGGACGTTCCTTGACTCGCGATGACGGCTACCTATTCGGACGTGACAAACCTAATCACACCCGGGCCGATTACCATAGACGAACTCCTTCGGAGCTAAGTCGCGACGTGGCCCGATATAGAGGTGATGCGCACCCTCTTTGCTTCACTGACAAAGTAATGGATCAAGAATTCCCCGAGGGGTTCAAACCCGTCAATAACGAATCATTCAACGGAACAACCGATACCGCGGTATGGATCGAGGATTTTATCCTCCATATCCACATGGCTCGCGGAGACGATCTCCACGCCATCAAATACCTCCCACTAAAGCTCAAAGGGCCAACTCGGCACTAGCTAAACAGCCTGCCTGAAAATTCCATCGGCAGCTGAGAGGACTTGGAAGAAGCTTTCCTAAACAACTTCCAAGGTACATATGTCCGGCCACCAGACGCCGATAACTTAAGTCATATAGTTCGACAACCTGGAGAATCAGCCAGGAAGTTCTGGACTAGGTTCTTAACTAAAAAGAACCAAATCGTCGACTGTCCGGATGCACTGCTCGGACGAACCAGGTTTGCTCGATTCAACGCGGTGCCACACTATGCTTATCTTAAGCTCAAGATGCCCGGTCCACGAGGCGCCATAACAGTTAATGGAAATACGGAACGTTCCCTCCGCACAGAGGAACACACCGCCGCCCTAGCAGCAGAAGAACGGCCTTCTCAAGCAGAACCGTAATCCAGCTGCCGAGCCCCTGGACACCATCAAGAGAGTCTGAACTACGCTGCAACAGGACAGCTCGGCTCATCAAGAGCCCGATTAGCAATTCGGCCTCCGTCTCAGTCCCGATCAAATATTGGCACTCGTACCACGCATACATAATTACGCACTCGAAATTCCATGGGCATCGACGGAGGCACAACTAGCTTGTGATCCATGGCTCGGCTCGACCGACACCGGACACACATACTTTTGCTATTTCCTTTTCCTCTTTTCAGGATTCTTGGCATAGGCATTCTCTGACGGTCAACTTACTTGTACTGTCAAAAGGTAAGCACACCAAGGAGGCTAGGAGCTTTAGGGTACAAGAGGATACCCATACTGGTACAAGTAAGCCTCGACGTATTAATCATGTTATAATGGTAAATCAATGGCAGCATCAGCTTATTGTTTAAATTCCCCCCTTTTTCCGTACCTTGGTATTTAGTCCTCCTTGCACACGTACACTCTGGTACATTTTCTTTCACCAGGGGCTTTCGCGCCCTGCATTACGGCAATAAAGCCCGAACGCCTTTTCAGTGCAATTCGGCACCCGAACTTATAGCATTATATGCATCGGCTCTGAATCATGTCTTTGGTCAATAGTTGGGTTGCCCGGCTCCTGTGTTTGCTACCTTACGTTCCACTATATCAGCTAGGGTAGTAAAGGGAGAAATACTGCGATTGTGTCCCGGTTCTTCCGGACGAGCGCCTCAGTAGAGAAAGCCAAAAACTGACTGTCATGATGCGGCGAGAGCCGGTCAGCTGTTCGAGAGGTCTCAAATCCTTAGTGATTTTTTCCGCTTTATGCGAGGAATCCGTTTTTCTCCGATTAGGCGTGTATAGCGCCCCTAGTTGGCTTTTCGAACACCAGGTGCTTCGCCAACACTGTCATTGTCAAACTCCTATGGCTAAGTGAGGGTCATAAAGGCCGTATAGTCTGATTGCCTTGTTCGTTGCGCTAAACACGTCCTTTAAGGACCAGAATGTGGTGTAAAGAGTGTTTAGATTTATCCCGAACACCCCCGTACTATCTACGTGGGGGCAGAAGCCGACGACTGACCAGCCCTCAGATTTTATAAACGGCCGCACAGGAGGAAAAATTTCAAAAATCGCAAGCATTATATTACATAAAGATCTTGTTTAATATTACAGGACAGGGTAACCCGAATGCCTTCAAGGGAATATAACGTCCTTCGCACATTGCTCTGCCACAAGGCAGGACCCCTCCAGGAAACTATCAAAATACAGCTCGGGTCGACGATGCTCCTTGCCCTCAGGCGGCCCCTCGGTCATCAGCTTCTTGGCATCCAGCTTCGCCCAATGCATCTTGACGCGGGCAAATGCCATCCGCGCACCTTCAATGCAGACAGACCGCTTCACAGCTTCAAGTCGTGGGCAGGCGCTCACAAGCCGCTTCACAAGCCTGAAGTAGCTTCGGGGCATGGGCTCGGCAGGCCATAGCCAGACTATTATGTCCTTCATGGCTACCTCGGCCGCCTTGTGCAGCTCGACCAGTTGCTTCAGCAGGTCGCTGAAGGGCATTGGATGATCTGGTCCAAGATACTAAGACCAGAATAGCTTTTCCGAAGACATCCCCACTTCGGCTCGATAAAACTCGGCAGCATCTGATATGATGCGCGGTAGATCCGCAAACACCCCTGGAAAAACCAAATTTGGATAAGTACAGGAAGTGTTCCCCTCCCATATTCGCTCAGCATAGAGAAAATCTAACCCGCCGCAATCTCCTCGGCCGCCTAAATTTCCTGGAGGGCGTTCTGGGCTTCAGCTCGGGCATCTTGCGCGCTCCGGCAGGCCATTGCAAGTTTGGACTCTCGCGTCTTCGAATCACGCTCCAAGGACTCGCACTTCTTCACGGCGTCCTGGAGCTCTTGCTGGACCTCGCCGACCCGGGCCTCCTACCTCTCGCGCTCGGCGCGTTCCTCGGCTGCTTTATTCTCAGCCTCGGCTAACGCCTTCTTGAGGGCTGCCACCTTGGCCGTGGCCCCTAATAAAATTCATGCCACTTTAGCCGGCACAAAAAAATCATCCTTCATAAATACTCACGTAGGTTATTGCATACCTTGACTGTCCTGCAGCTGCTGCTTCATGCGGCCGAGCTCTTGTTCAGCCCAGAGACCTCCGCGGTAGGAGCGGCAGCAGCCCGAAGTGATGTCTGCTTCTTCACATAAGACATTTCCTGTTAGACTCCTGCAAAAATTATTTTGATCCTCTGTTCGGCTTTTTCTTTCCGAACACCGAACAGAGCATTAGGGGCTGCTGTCTACACTGCGACAATCTTTTTTCCAATTATTACCTAAAAGCCTGTTAAAAGGCTAGCACAGGCCTTGGTCAGTACGCTCTTGGCGGACTGAACCTTTTCGATCACCGTATCCATAAGGACACGGTGCTCATCCACGACGGAGGCGCCTTGCAGTGTTTCCAACAGATTATCCGGTACCTCCGGTTGGACAGAGGTCACCGGCGAAACAGGCACATCTCCTCCTTTCTGGGAATGCCGTTCGCCGGACTCCGGAGCCGCGTAGTTTTCCGGAACGGTATCCAGCTGAGGGCCGAATGGAATTCGGTCCCCATCACCAGTCCCCATGGGATCTTTTCCCCCCATGTGCCCGGCGGCTGAGGAGTCATCCTGGGGTGCCACCCTGACGATCTCCGGGACCTCTCCCTGTCCCGGGAAGGTCCTTTGGGACACCACCTCATCATCATCCTTGGGCGAGACGGAGTGAGGGGGCGGCGGAGACATACTTGCCATCTTGCTCGAGTCCAGCGAACCTTCTGTCGAAGATCGCAGGGAACCATCACAGGCCGGACTGGAATGGCATAATTTGAACATGTTAGTATCATAAAGGAAAAAACCAGGATACTTATAAGACCTTTTTACTTACGAGGCGGCCTGAGGCTTGGCCGAGGCATTCGCTCCGAGCTGCTATTAGCATCCCATGCGGAGTTATCCGCAAAGGAACCCTTCCCCCTCTTGGGCGCCTCCGCCTCCAAATCCGTGGAGGCCTCCCTTTTCTTCCTTCCCCCCTCAGGGGGGAGCCGCTTTCTTCCTCGTCGCCATCTTCGGCGGCTGAGTGGTCTGTCTCGTCGTCAGACGAGATGACCAAAGCACCCCTTCGGCGAAGACCACTTCTGGTCCCCTTGGCCGTAGTCTTGACCTTCTTCTCCGGCACGTCGTAAGGCGCCGGAAACAGCATCTCCGTCAAGAGCGGAGTTTCCTCGTCTTCGGGTAACGGAGCCAGACAGTTAATCCGCCCCGCTACATCGACCCAGACCTGAAAAAGAAATTGACAGGAAGGCTTAGTCTCCTTCCCCAAAATATGTTCGTAAAGGCTATACCTTGAAAACTTACCGAATTGGCCTGGCGCTTTAAGCTGAGCCCACGATCCTTGGTCGTGGGCGGTGGTGTCTCGCTGGTCTTGAAGAGCACTTTCCAGATGTCTTCGTGCGTCGTGACGAAGAGCCCTAGCAGCGTCTGGTGCTTGGCCGGGTCGAACTCCCACAAATAATAGGTCCGGCGCTAGCACGGAAGGATCCGGCATATAAGCATGACCTGGATCACATCGACGAGCTTGACCTTCCTGGTTATCATGTTCTGGAGGCACTTCTGGATCCCAGTTATCTCGTCCAAAGATCCCCAGGTCTGGCCCTTCTCTTGCCAGGAGGTAAGCCGCATCGGGACCCCAGATCGGAATTCGGGGGCCGCCGCCCAGTTGGTGTCACGCGGCTCGGTGATATAGAACCACCCCGATTGTCACCCCTTCACCATTTCCACAAAGGAGCCTTCGAGCCAGGTGACATTAGGCATCTTGCCCAGCATGGCGCCTCCGCACTCGGCTTCTTGGCCGCGCACCATGTTCGGCTTCACATTGAAGGTCTTCAGCCATAGGCCGAAGTGGGGCAGGATGCGGAGAAAGGCCTCGCATACAACTATGAATGCGGAGATACTAAGGATGAAGTTGGGGGCGAGGTCATGGAAGTCCAGCCCGTAGTAAAACATCAGTCCGCGGACAAATGGGTGGAGGGGGAATCCCAACCCACGGACGAAATGCGCAAGGAACACCACCCTCTCTTGAGGTTCGGGGGTAGGTATGATTTGCCCCTTGGTCGGGAGTCGATGAACAATCTCCCCGGCCAGGTATCCGGCCTCTTGGAGTTCCTTGATATCTTTCTTCTTAACGGTGGAGGCCATCCACTTGCCTCCAGCTCCGGATCCGGACATGGTTGGAGTGCTTTCTTAGGTAGGGGAAGCTAGAGCTTGGGCGCTGGAGCTCAAGAATGTAGAGGAGACGAAGGAGAAGGCACGGGTGAATGAGGATGAATCCTTATCCCCTTATAAAGGCCGCGAATGTCAAACGCCCCCTCACTCGCCCTAAAAGCTCGCATATTCCCAAGGGCTGTGTAAACGGTGCGGTTGGATAACCCACGCCCGTATTGATGAGAATCCCGTGATAAGGGGACACGATCTCTGCTTTGACAAGACGTGCCAATAAAACCGCACCTCAAGACGTGGGACGACGGGATAGCCAACGGTTCGAAAATAATGACCGGGCAGGCGTGACGTTATGTTACCAAAAGATTGTCAGCAGATTGGATTCGTGAAATATTGTATTCTCCACAATTGTGTGTACAGGTCCGGATATAATCATTTCGTCCGAAGACTGTTTTGGAGTTCGGAAAGGGGAACCCACCTTGCAATGTCGAAGACAAATCTGCGCGCTGAATCCTCGTCATTGAAGCCAGGTTCAGGGGCTACTGAGGGAGTCCTAGACTAAGGGGTCCTCGAGCGTCCGGCCTATTAGCTATGGGAAGGACTAATGGGCTATGAAGATACGAATACCGAAGACTGCACCCGTGTCCGGATAGGACTCTCCTTGGCGTGGAAGGCGAGCTTGGTGATCTATTATGTAGATTCCGTTTCATGTAACCGACTCCATGTAACCCTAGATCTCTCTAGTGTCTATATAAACCGGTGAGCATAGTCCAGATAGGCGGATACTCATTATCATAGTCATACAGGCTAGACTTCTAGGGTTTAGCCATTATGATCTCATGGTAGATCAACTCTTGTAATACTCATATTCATCAAGATCAATCAAGCAGGAAGTAGGGTATTACCTCCATAGAGAGGGCCCGAACCTGGGTAAACATCGTGTCCCCCGTCTCCTATTACCATCGACCTTAGACGCATAGTTCGGGACCCCCTACCCGAGATCCGCCGGTTTTGACACTGACAACCATCCTTTAACATCAATCATCATGCGACCATCCTTTGTACTTACAGTATATTGAGCAGGTTCATTCACACCAAGGCTACGCATGGTAAGAGAAACTTGGCCACGGTCGCCCAGATTGTTGAACGACTCCCTCGTTGCTCTAGGAATTCTCTGTTTGCAAACAAGAAGACATAGACAAACAGTTAGATCAACATAGTGAATCATGTGAAACAACATGGAAAGAAAAAAGAACGAAACACTTGGGCTGCCAATGCTTACCAAGAAGGTGGACATGTCGGTTTTTGTAAGGACTTTGGTATATGAAGTGCGAACTGCGGCCCAGTCTGTTGCCGGTGCAACTACTGGTTCCATTGCCGCTGCACAGGCCGGAGCAGATACAAGTGCAAGTGTTGGTGTAGGTGCCAAAGCCGTTGCTGGTGCCCGTGCGACTGGTAGTGTCGCTGCTGCTGCCGGAGATGGTGCTCCTTGTAGAGCTGGTGCCGGTGTCGGAGCAGGTGCCGGTGTCGATGCCCGATCCTCTGGTAGATCAGCCTGATCCGCTGACGCGGTCGGTCCCCAGTCCTCAGCTGGATCAGACTAAGCTGCTGCCGCTGGCAGTGCTAGAGCAACTGCCGGTGCTCGATCCATTACTGAAGGTGGTACCGATGTGCGAGACAGCGGCGATCGTGTCTAGTCTGCTATGATCAGCTTTCTAACTTGATTAGGCTCCGTGACCATTATCCAGTTTTTTTCTTCATTTCTTTTAAACGCGAGAAGGACTAATTGTGGCGTTTTTGTTAAACCAAACTGCAGTTCATCATAGGGATTCAGCTTGTACTCAGACAACAGACTGATCCAATTTTTTCCAGTAATATAAGTGATGGACAGTGCCTTCGTTACTGACACGACATAAGAAGTGAAACCTGCAAAAATATCCATCGTAGAGCAAACCAAACAGTTTATTCTGTGATGAATGTCACATGGCAAAACCTGCATCGTAAAATTGCAGGAAAAGAAAGAAAATATGACATTAAATCAATAAGATTTAGACAGTAAATCAATAAGATTTACTTGATGTGACACGAGTGAATCCTTACCAGGAAATCACTATGTTGAAGTACTAAACAGAAGATTGCTTGTCCAACTACGGGTGGCATGCAGGGGCCCCGCCTACTCCCACAAGCAGGACAGTCCAAAGGTCGTGACAAATCGTATGGACCGAACATCCATGGGACTGGAAATCTTGGTGGGTGCAATAAACCTTGCAATGCATACAGATATCAGAGTGTAACCATAATTGATAAACCGTCCTCACAAAAAAGATGATCTGGATACTTCAAAATATACAGACTGAATTGAGTGGACAGACATTAACATAGACCGTTCTCAGGATTGACCACGCACCAAAAGCGGCAGTACTAATAAACAATACAGGGTTCACAAACACAAATCAAGTACTGAACAATAGTACTTACTACAGACAAGCAAAGTTGCACTAATTAAACTCTGCAGACTATTTCTTGCCACCGACCTACGGGATGAACCCCGCATAACTGACTAGGCCATGGACTTCATGAGAGATGTCTACATGCACCATCACCATCTCCTCAACCTTGGAGAACCTAACAGAGTGGTCTTTCCACTCATAAACATGATGATGAAGACATGCCGCATTAGATTTGTTGGGAAGCTTTACAAGAACCACACCCTTAGTAATCTAAGGCACACCCAGGAAATTGTTGTGGTCAAGTACAGCCTCGAGAACACGCCTGACAACAATGCTATAGGAAAACACTAGTTCAGGACACGTGGCGACAAGGACACATCAGCTGGATAGTTTAGCACTAGAACTCATCCTCAGGTCTTCCAGTTCACACGGCATGACTTTGAGAACTTCATCTCCACCGCGGACCTGGTTCTAATTCAAACAAAAACCATATTTTATTACTACCTCCGTTCAGAAATATAAGATGATTTTCGATATTATACTCCATATATGACTAGATATACGCACAGAAATGAGTGAACAAAGACACTAGAACATGTCTTCAAAGGCATGAGAGCAGAGGGATTACTTGCAATATCCATAACACAAGTTACTGAGGCAAATATACCCTCTTCAAAGGTAGCATTGATGTTCATAAAGTACTCCCTCCGTCCCAAAATTCTTGTCTTATATTTGTTTAGATACAGATGTATCAAGTCACATTTTAGTATTAGATACATCCGTATCTAGACAAATCTAAGACAAGAAATTTGGGACAGACGGAGTAGTTGAAAGTAATCTATAAGAAATCAGTGTCAACCTCTCGCATGTTTTGGTCAAAAGAGGAATTTAGAACCGTCATTTGGCACACAAAAATCACATGCAAGATCACCCAGAAAGTTGTACTACTAGTACTAGTACTGCATGTTAGATGAAAAAACACGATCAAGATCGAGAAAAAGATCGTCAAGAAGAGATATTACCTGGACTTGCTTAATGAGGGATCCCGGAGAGGGGGGCTTGGACAGGGCGATGGCTTTGAGCTTGTCTGCGGTAGTCTCGGCGGGGTGCTTGTGCTTCTTCGTACCATGAGCCTCGACGGTGTTGGCCAAAGCCATAGACATCACTTCGGCCGGTGCTCCAGCGTCCATCAAGAAACTGTCAAATAGAAATAAAAGAAAAGAAACCATAATCACAAACCCAAAAGAAGAACAGAGAGTGAGTTATAGGATCAGTCTCGGGGTTGCAAGACCGGGCCTTGGCCAGAATCAACACCATTGATGCGCTCACCTTTCCTTCTTTGGGAGACAACAACAATGGCAGAAGCAGGTCGGGATTTTCTTGAAGAAATGAGGAACAAGATGAGGGAGAAGCGAGTTGGGTAGAGAGGAAGCTGAGAGAGAAGAGTGAAATGATGGTTGCTTCGTCCGTCCAACTTACTGCTGGAAAGGAGGGGGTTTTGTGATTTGACGGCTCATTGGGCATTACTGCGGCGCTTCGATCGGGGTAGTCTACCGTCACTCTACTACGGAGTAATTTAGTGCATGGCTGGTGGACCCCGATGCTGGATGTCCCACACGTCGGAGAAAGTGAGTAATTTAGTGCATGGCTGGAGGAGGATCCACACGGTAGAGCGTGTCCACTGTTTTTCTGAAGAAAAAATGATTACAGTAAGCGTTTCCACTCTTACGACGGAGGAGTGCGAAACACGGCAGCCACTTGAACATACACAATGCTCCTACTACTAGGCATGTGCAGTGGTTCATACGTCAGTACTACATAATCTTATTGCTAGTGTAGTAAGATATGACGACAACAAATGATGTTGTGCGCATGTCAACTATATGAACAGTAATGTAGTAACATAGTACCGCTTTTTCGACTGTCCGGTCGAGAATGAACGGTGAGATCAATGTTAACAGAACTAGGTCTACAGCGCACGGAGAGTACGGTGCTACAGTACTCCACGAAACATGACCCATATGAAGCACGAATAGTGTAAGGCAAGGTGTATGAAGGGTGCACGAGATGGGAGCAAAAGTTCCCTTCTCGACCCACTTTTGGGTGTTTGGCAGAGTGCATGAAGGGTGCATGAGTCCACACTAGTAGGTTAACATAAATACACGAAGAGGAAACAACTATATTGAGATGAGAATGCAACCAAACACACCCACCCGCTATGTGCTACAGTGACTGATCTACACCGTCTGAGTTTGATCTAACGGTCATGTTGCGCCGAGACATGGACATGCCCATGCAGAGGGCGCCTAAACACCACCAAAGTCCCTCTGCTTCTCAAGGCGCACGACGTTGGTGATGCAGGGGGCGAAACGGCTGAAAGGCAATGCAATCTACGGGAAGGCGGAGGGAGCCAGCCGAGGAGTGGGGAATCTTTTGGTTTTCACCATGGTAAAACACGAGTCGACGACTTCTCACATCACGGAGCAGTGGGTTTTACAAGCGGAGTCATCGTGACTAATTGCTGCCACGCCTGCTCCCGTCAATCAACAAACTTAAAATCCTGCCGCGCCTGCTCCCGTCAATCAAAAAATTTAAAAATCCTGCCGCACCCAAACACGAGAGCAACGCCGCGGTGGATATTTAAATTTACCTGCCGGCAAGTAGATAAAAAAAGGGGTGAAAAAACAAATGTGGCGGCAGCCTAGCTAATCGGACGAACTAGCCCAACTAGCTAGCCACCGTGCTTCACTGATGTACTCGGCGGGAAAGGTGGTCTTTCGTGATTTGACGACTCATTTACTTGCTTCGGCGCAAACGCGCGGGAGGGCGTCCCACGCCAGGAAGAATATATGCGTGCACCACCCCGGGGGACCCCGAAACCACGCGGTAGGGTGTGCCATGTCTCGGCACGGAGGAAAAATGTGCGTGTAAAAATATACTGTATCAGACGTAGTACCTATGGTTCAACCTCGGGACCCAGCCAGTCGGTCGAAAACACCCCACTAGCCACACAGCTTCATCATGCTAACATGGCACGGAGGATAGGTATGGTTAGCTCCGTCTCGACTAGCCACAACGTCTCTTATTCTAGGTGATTCTTCTACTCCCTCCGTTCCATAATGTAGTACCTATAGATTTTTTGAGAAGTCAAACCTCACCAACTTTGACCAAGTTTGTGGTGAAAAATATTTACATCTAGAATGCGAAACATATATCACTAGATTCATCATAAGATGTAGTTTCACATTATGTATTTTTGCTATTGTAGATATAAATATTTTTCTCTACGAACTTGGTCAAAGTTTGCAAAGTTTGACTTCTCAAAAAATCTATAGGCACTACATTATGGAACAGAGGGAGTATTTTCCAACCTTTTTTTAGTTGTAATAACACCACGGCAAGCTAGCGCCGCTCTTCCTGTGTGCCCGTGCAAAGGTTAGACGATGGAGAGAACAGAGAGATCGCAGACCTGGGACCCACCAGTAAGTGAGTCAATGGTCATGCACGTGTTGACGAGGCACTCCCTCTACTCTACTCAACGTAATACTGTATAAAATCAAGTTATGGGACAAAGCCAACAACCGTTGTTGTTTCAGGCTATCGACTCACGCTTTGTAGTCCAGGTTGCCAGTTCGAATCTCGCCTTTCAGATTTGTTAGTTTTAGGTCCAAATTTGATTAATGACAAGTGGGACCCCTGTGTGTTGTTCCGATATTTCAGTGTAGGATGGTTTTTTTTGAACAAAAACTTTGCGCGGTTAGACAAGTAATGGCACGAGTTACAAGTTTATGAACAAAAATGACAGCGGCATAGAATATCACATCCACCCCGCAGCTTAGATGCTATGGTGATACGAGTTTTTACACCGTTGGAACTGAGATCCAATGGCTTGGGAGTAGTCTTTGTAATTATGCGCAATTTCCAAACTCTCCAAAGGTTTTTTTGCAAATAAAACATTCAGGCCTCGTGTGTACCGCTGCATCTTGGATCCAACGGCTCCCCGTTGCTCATATTAGGTGCTCCCCGTAGCTTAATTACCCGCTACGGTGATATGAACATCTAGGTCGTATGATCAGTGATCATATGGCACATGCGTAGTACTTGTACTTTCTGCGCAATTCCTAAGCTCTCTCAGCCGTATATTGCAAAAAACATTCAAACCTCCTATTGTGGGCCGTTAGATCTCCATGAACTCGTATCACAATAGAATCTACGGTGCGGGAGCACCTCATATTCTCCCGTGCGAGAAAACATAAGGTGCTCTCGTAGCTTGGATGCTATGGTGATACGAGCTTCGAGGTCATTTGATCTGAGATCCAATGGCATCTGAGCAGTCGTCGTGCTTGTAAGCAGTGGCCGAACTCTTTGGGGGCTTTTCTGCAAAAAAAACATTCGAACCACCGAGGAGGTGTTGGGTCACAAATCCAACGGCTCCGAAGAGCTTGTATCACCAAAGCATCTAAGGTGTGGTAGCACATGATATTCTTACATACAGGAGAATATGATGTCCTCCTTCATCTTAGATGCTACGGTGATACGAGCTTCAAGGTCGTTGGATATGGGATCCAAGGGCATCTGAGTAGTTTTTGTACAAATTGTATGCAATTCTCAAACTCATCAAGGTTTCCTGTAAAAATATTAAGGCATCATGTGAGCTGCTATATCTCAGATCTACAAGCTCCAAGCAACTCGTATCGGCATATAGCATTAAGGTATGGGGGTAATGATATTCTCCCGGGGAGGAGGGGTGGGGGTGCACAACCAATCGGTGGTTACGAGGGTGGGGACAAATATAATCTAAACAACCCTAAACAGAGCTTCACAATTTTATCTAAGGTCGAGGGGTTGACCCCCGACAATCATAGCTCCGCCTAATTAAACACAACATTTGCATGTACTATAGTACTAGACTTAATATCCATGTTTCAGTTTCATGTTCATTTTAAATATTGAATTGAGGACCATGCATGTATTACATTTTACTCCATTCGTTCCTAAATATTAGTCTTTTTAGAGATTTCAAATGGACTGGCACATACGGATGTATATAGACATATTTTAGAGTGTAGATTCACTCATTTTGCTCCGTATGTAGTCACTTGTTGAAATCTCTAAAAGACTAATATTCAGGAACAGAAGGAGTATTTTTGAATTCCTGTCATACATGCATGGTTTGGAAAAATAGATGCACTATACTTATTGGATTGTTGTTGTGTTCGTGTGTGTGTCTGTGTGTGTGTGTGTGTGTATGTGTGTGTGTGGTGATATGCTTGATACATACAAAGTTTTCTCACCTCCATATTGTTCATCTTTTAAATTTGAATTTGCATTGAAAAACTTACTAGGGATACTATGAAATGTGAAATCCACGTTGAGATCACTATATCACAAACTCACCCTAATTCAACAACTCGTCATAAATCAATTACCACATTGAGATTAGTATTTGCAAGGAAAATACGGGCATTGTAATACACATAGATTCGTTCGGCAATTTAAAAGGTTCCTTTCGTATTCTCGAATGGTAGGACCCAACGGCGTACCAGCCAGACCTTGGCTCGTGTTGATCCTAAAAAATAAAAAAACCGGGCTCGTGTCCTTCTGGTGGCGTGCATGGTACGCACATTAGGCAACCCCAACCAGTCGAGCCTCCGCGTTTCGAGTCGAAATATCTGGCGGCCAGAATTCCAGCCCTAGGAAATTACTCTCATATCCCCGGTCCATAATGACTACCGATGAACAACGTTGGGATGCTTTAGTAACTAGACAACGTTACCTACCGTGCCGAGCATGGTTCAATTCCCTTGGTCGCCGCTCACCAGGTCACCGTCAACTACATTGCCTAGTACTACAACTACTACACCAGGATGAGCACATAATTGAGCCCGTTTGTTTGTGCCTAGTCCTTGAGTTAATATATCAGGCAATGCACTAGTACGGAGGGATTATCCTTTTACTCTTCATATATAACTTGTCTGAAGTCTAACTAAGAAAAATGTTTGACCAAATCCTTTCTTAAGAAATACAACAGGACA
Organism: Triticum aestivum; assembly: GCF_018294505.1. Taxonomy (NCBI): domain Eukaryota; kingdom Viridiplantae; phylum Streptophyta; class Magnoliopsida; order Poales; family Poaceae; genus Triticum; species Triticum aestivum. The sequence continues at coordinate 350,125,613 of NC_057802.1, read as the reverse complement.
GATGTATGGCTTGAAAAGCTAAAAGTGACCATAAATTCTTGAAACTAAGCATGGTCACATGATATGTCACAAATATTACTTCATAATTTTTTTCTTCAATTTGAGACAAGCTGCTTATGACAAGTTGCACAAATGAAAAGCCAAGGTATTTTGGAACAAAGACCTATCACGTTAAGGCGAACGCTTTCACTATTGAAACTATGGGCGTTTACGTGCCGCCACGAGTCCCGCTTCTCATCGGCAGGTGCCGTCCGAGCAAGCGTGTGAGTCCACGGGAGGCGTGCGAGCAGACCGCTGCGCCGGCTGACAGGGAGGCGTGCGAGCAGACCGCTCTGCAGGCTCACCGGGAGGCGAGCCCTTTGACCAGGCTCCGCCGCCCACCTTTGTCCCAACTGCTCCCACTTTTAATGTCGCCGGCGCTGCAGTTTAAAATCAACCCCGCACTACCCGGTATCGCTACAATCTTGTCTCTTACTCTCCGATTCTCCTGTCGTCTACCTCCAACCAGCCTGACCTAAACGTACGCCATGCCGCATCACGATGGTCTGCCCTTAGTCCTCCAGTTTCCTGAGGAAGACACCCACCCGGAGTCTCAAGAACATAAGGCGTTTTAGGACGAGCTTGAACTGGCCTTGCGGGAAGATGCCGCGCCTGTCCCCGCTCCCGTTCCGGCTCCCGTTGCCCCGACTACACCAGCGCCCATCCCCGTGGCATTGATGGGCTGGGAGCCGCACATTGTTGCCGAGCTTGATGCCACGGGGTTCCATGAGGTCCCTGCCAACTTTCACGCTCCCGTTCACCTGCCAGCGCCTACGCCTGCGCGTGCACTGACGCGCACGCCCTTGCACCTGCCAGCGCATGCGCCTGCGCATGCACTGGCGTGCGCGCCCATGCTAGTGCCCGTGCACACGAATGTCTCTTCCGCACCGTTGACAACGCCTGTCCCCGCGCGGGTGCCAGTGCCCCCCTCAGCGGCATGGATGGCCGCCATCGACCGCTTCCTTGCACCAATGCCAGTCGCCTCCTCTCACTAGTTGACTCGCTCCGAAGTCCAGAACATTTTGGCCTTACTTGAAGCTAGGCCAACGTCCAGGAGTACGCCAACAACGGCGCAAGGCGCCGCCGTCGCCGTCGGTCAGTGGCCCGACGACAGACAGAGCACGACAGAGGAGCCGCTTCCCACCGCAAGGCGCCCCCGCTGCCGCCGCGTAATCTAAATTTTCCATGAAAAATGTTCGGATTGCCGTGCTTAAAATCCGAACGCTTTATCATTTCCGTTTATTTTAGATCGATTGTCATATAATTTAAAGTCAGAGTCAGACTGAACAAAATCTATGGTTTGATCGATTGAATGTTCTGCTAGAGCCGTATAAATTTAAATATAAAACGTCATCAAGCCACATGTATTCCTTGTCATTCAACGACCTAGACTGCTTCAATGTCGAGCGCTCAACATGTTTAGCGTGCAGTTAATTTCATGCCAAAAATAGTGCTAATGACATAATAACACGCAAATAATATCCTATTTAATATCTGCATGCACTTAATATACTTCCAAATTAACGTGCATTGCACGTACACACTGACTAGTGCTGCTAGTGCGTGAAACTGGTGCCGTAACTTGTGAACGTGTCCAGATATGGTCAACGGCAACATCGCCCGCGAGTTCTTCGTGTTTGCCGGTGCGTCTAAGGCTGGTCATAGTGGGGAGTATCATACACTAGTATCATATGCATGATACTAGTGTATGATACTACATTCATAGTGCATAGTATCATACATTAGTATCATAGGTAGTCTCATTTATTGCCATGCATGACACATAGTAGCATAACATTTATTATGTTACGGTATCTACCTATGTTACTATAACCATCTCTCTCTTCTTTAATTACCTGCCACACAAGCATGTTTGCGAGTCCCAAGTGCATGTGACTACTTATGTTACCCCCACTATGGCCAGCCTAAACGCAGAAGGGGAGGACAGAGAGAGCACACATGGAACCCACCAGTAAGTGAAGGCGAATAGTACTAAAAATAATATTACATGTTATCCATTAAATAGGCTGTGGTAATATAAAAACATTATGTGAACAAAGGGAGGTACAACAAACATTGCTGTTCTATGTATGTTGCCTATTGACGTACGGCTTGAAGGCCCTGGTCGCATGTTCGATCCTCGTCCTTTATTTTTAAAATTTGTATATGGGTCCAAATTTTTTTCATGACATGTGGGCCCCCCGGTGTGTAGTTTGTAGCACTTTAATTTGTGGGTCGAAATTTGTTCCATTCCAAGTGGAGTATCGGTGTGTAGTTTTGTAGCTTATTTATAATAATTAAAGAGAACAACATAGTTTTTTTGCAATAATACCATGGTGCGACGTTGAAGGTGAGAAAGGACGTGCGAGAGAGCGATGACCGAGCCAGAGGGAAATCAACTAGGGGAGTTGCGGGGGTTGCAACGGTATTTAGAGTAGTTGTGGGCTGAATGCTATGAAAATATAATCTAAACCGACCGGAATAAATGCCTACACAAATTAATCCAAGGTTGGACTGCCCCTCGCAATGTAAATAGCTCCGGCTTTGCGAGGGATGGAGAGGTAGCTTCAATGTGTGGAAGATATGGCATGAGAAAGCGAGGTCAATCGAGAGACATATAGATAGAGAGACAAAGTGAGTGTGGTCCGACAGTCATTGAACAGATATATATGCTCTGAAGAGATATTGTCCGATTGAGATTTTGGCAAGGGTGAGGGCTATAAGATAGAGCTTGAGAGATGATCCAGTCACAGACGTGTAGATATATTTTTTGCATGGGAGGAAGCAAGGTCAATCGATCACATAGGGTCGTCCTGCGATCGAAAGAGTGAGACGGGTTGGAGAGAGTGACCTAGATAGACAATGTGCGTGAGAGAGTATACAATGTGAATAGGTCGAATTGGGCTCAAACATGGTGATATATCATTTTTGTCCAAGAAAGAGCGAGGTCAATCGAGACATATAAAGAGAGAGAGAGGGAGAGAGAGATATTGAGCGAGCGTGGCCCGCCATGAGGTCGAAAGAGTGGGGAGGCTTGGATGGAGTGACCTAGATAGACAATCTGCGTGAGAGAGTATAGAGTGTGTCGATCGAGGCCCGAACAGGGAGATATATCATTTGTGTGTGAAAGAAAACAAGGTTAAATGAGACTCGGATAAAGGGAGCGAGATTGAGAGAGTGTGGCCTGCCGTGCGGAAGAAAGAGTGAGGGAGTGACCTAGATAGACAACGTGCGTGCGTGCGCACGAGAGGTTGGGGGCTAGATAGGCAATGCATGTATTTAGCGCGAGAGGGTGAGAGGGAGAGGGAGAGAGAGAGCTCGGCATGGGGTGCAATGGCGGGTATGTGAGGTAAATACATTTGGTAACAGAGTGGAAAAAGGGGGTTGTGTAGTTGAGAGAGTTAGAGATCGAAACATGGAGAGAAAGAATGAATGTTTGTTGGAAACCGATAGTTTCCTAAGGTGGTTAGGAGAGGAAGATTGACCGATACAGGAAGTATGTAGCGTGTGTGCGGGGGGGGGGGGGCTAAAAACAACATTTGAATGTAGATAGTATGCGAATTAATATCGATGTTTCAATTCGGTCTACATTGTAAGATTTGAACTGAGGACCATGCATATGGGTAATTATTTCGAATTCATGCCATACTTGGTTTCGAAAAGTTAACATTGACTCGATATGTTGTGCTATTTTGTAGGTCATATGTTTGAATCCATCCAAAAGTTTTCTCACTACCATGGTGTTCATCATATACATATGAATTTGTATTAAAAAAGTAGCGTGGATACAGTGAAATGTGAAATCCACGTTAGAATTGGAGATTGCTATGTGACACACACTCTAATTCAAATAACTAATTATGTGACACAAACTCTAATCCACGTTAGTGTGGATACCGTGGATACCATTTCATTTTTTTTCAAATAACTCCTCATTAATTAATTTATAGTATCTCGTTTCGAATGGTTAATTATTTGCAAGGAAAACACGAGCATGGTAATACATACAGATTCATTTGCAAATGAAAGAAGATTCGTTTGCATTCTCAAATCTCCTATCAAATGTAGGCGCACCAGGCAGACCAGGGTCGTGTCGTGGTGGTCGCGTCTGTCGTACGGTGATGTAGCACCCAGCCACCCACCCGGACGATGCTTCGGTGCCTTAAGGCACCTACCTTTGTGTCTATGACATGTGGGCCCAATAGGTGTGCTTCACCGACGCCGTCTCCCAGCTCACCGGGGCTACTTCACCTAGCACATCGTCGCACCTCCGCCCCCCGAGGCCGCTGGGGCTTCACCAACGGTCTTGTCCACCGCATCATAGCGCTTCGCTGCCACTCAAGATCTGCATCCGTGCGCGGCCAGCCAACGCCAGCGCATCACCCTCAACGGCTCTGAAGTGACCCGCACTCTAGCTAGGCGAGCATGCCCAATCGCCGGCCCGAACTAGGTATCCACACATCACTCCCTTGTGCACTGTTCCGACGATGTTTGGATATCTTTTCACTGCTCTCTTAGCTTACACGCCTATGCAACTCTGACTTTAACTCTTATTTCTTCTGGAGATATCATCTGAAACAAGCAAATCCATTTTTTAGCGAAGCATGAGGGTGCTATGGGATCTGGTACACATCATGCACACCCGTATAACCTTGTAAGTATCTGTCCTCCGGTACAACAGCAAGGTCAATTCCTCTTATTTGATCAACCATTCGCCGTGTCAAAAATGCAGAGGGGGATGCAAGGAGCACAAAGCCTGCACATCCAAGCAAGTGGTAACATGGACTTGTACATGGAACATCCCAAACGCAAGCAGAGCTGCAGTTAGCCTATACAACGAGCTAGCGTAAGTCCCTGCATTTCATTTAATTCGTACTGGCATTCGTGTATGATTTGTGTGCAGTGGCGGATCCACGAATTCAAGTTACCAGGGGCGAACATTTAACTTAAAAAATATGAAGGCACTTGCACTCCGGAAATCAACATAACTTGAGAAATGTGAAGCTACTTGCACTTTGAAAACCAGCTAATGATCCAAAGTAGTTCAGATTATAAACACTAAATGATGCAAGCACCAAAAAACACAAAATGCAACGTGGTGTAAAAGGACTACAAACATGGTATGTACCTGCTTGAATTATTCGTTCTCTGGCTGAAAATATCGAAGTGTAATTGCACCTATAACCAGTGCGCAAACTGCATATCAATATATCTATCCTGCACAAGTATGCCAATAGTTTCAAACAACAGATTAGAAAAGTATTTATGCTACATTGTCATGATATGGGGACTTTCTGGTAGATGGCCTCGACATTTCCTCAAGCCATGAAATGCACTATAATTTGCTTGTCATCAATGCCTGCAAATTTCTATGTCTCTCTCAATATAGCAGATCATCATTAGACACTATATCCTTCAATGGGAGCTTGCAAAAATGCTTGCATTAGATCCCTCATTAGACACTATATGTTCATCACCAGGAGCAAGTAAAATGTTTGCATCAAATCCTTCATTAGCAGTCTATTCATTAGCCACTTCGGGCTCAAGAACAACACGAGCTTGGATGTTTGCACCGGAAACTTGATTAGATACATCAGATTCAGTCAGTTCAGTATTGATTGAGGGAGTTATAAAATAAGTAGAAATTAGTTTCATTTTCTCATAAATTCCCTACATACAAGCAGTTTTACAACACCGTCAGGTTTAACTATTGGCCAGAAATTGAAGAGTTGAATTAGATATAATCAGGGATGTGATGTACCTGCTCATTGCGCATGCTACTCTTGCAAGCTGCGACTGTCCGTTTGCGCAAGCTCGATGCCATGCCCGTGCTGCCGCCGCTGCCTCCCACGCAGGCTACACCCAGGGTTGGATCTTCATCTTCTTGTCCTTCCGTTCGCTTGAAGCCCGGCGACCGCCCTCCAACGAGGGCGCGAGGAAGTGCTATGTCGGTCTTTCCAGCGGCGGCTAGGCTAGGATCGACCAGACTAGAGGCTGGAGCGATTGAATTGGTATTTTTCCTGCTGTCGATCGATATGGGAGGCGCTCGTTTGGGTCGCGAGCCTGCTATAGATCCTGCCTTGCACTTATGTTATTGGCCCATCCAAATTGAAACATTTTTCTTCATTTTTTACATTGCCTGCTCGTGTGTTGGGACGAACAAAACTAGCCTGGGCCAACCTGGACGACTCAAACTAGGTGCACACTTTCCAGCCACACGACGCGGCCGCCCATACCAGCCCCTATGGTGGCGTCGCCCCTTTTTGCGTGCATGATTGGGGTAGTGAAAAATATTCCAGTGGCACTTTTGGTTTACCCACAGAATGGTTGAATTGCTTGTTTCTATGAACTGAGTTCGCCAATAATGTGAAGGATGCCAGTCTTTTCATCCTATTGTAGATTGGTTAGATCTCGATATGCCAAAAGTAATTGCATGAAATATACAGTAAAAGCCAGTGTGATGTGTGTGGCTACAACTAGTCTGACTACACGTCCTCATATAAAATATCTAGGACGCACCATCTTACCAGATTAACCATTCGACTTACCAATGCAGTGCGGGAAGAAAGAAGTATTGGGACTGCGTATCCAAGCAATATTTGCCATGGACTCCTTCGTACAACCTTGTAAGCGAAAAAGAAGTTGCAGTGTGCCTGTACAAAGAACTAGCGTAAGTTCAGTTTCCTACTTCTCGGAATTTTAGTTAGCCACTTATTGCAAAATTATTCAATTACGTTGCTTGGCTTAATTTAGTTTGCTACTGATTACATAATGCCACAGCCTGTTAATCCTATTATAGACCGCGCCTATCTATGTGTTTGATACTTACTGTTAAGAATTACTTGTTTGCCTGAACTTAAATAGCTACTTGTTTGTTTAACTGCTTTGCTGCTACAACAACGGGTTACAATGATGTTAATAACTACTTTTCAGCATCCAATTGAAACTCTTTAATTCCTTGTTTGTTTAACTGGTTTGCTGTTATAACTCTCAGTTGAGATGTTTTGCTAACTTCAACTTTTCTGAATCCAATCGGAACTTTAATGGCAAAACAGGTTAGCCCAAGATCAAAGAGCGAGGTCCCCATGGACGTTGTATCATCCCACAGCAGTGGCACCGGCCCAATCGTGCATTATGAATTGCCAACTGGTGATGCTCTAGAGGCTAAACTAGTGGTAGAAAGAGATTCTGTTTCTGCACTTAGAGATGAAGTTGACATGTTGAGGAAGCAAACAGCACAATCACAAGCAGTACTCAAGACAACTATTAAATATTTGGTGGATTTCAAAACAAAGCAAGCTGAGACTGACCACATTGTTAAGGTCCTGAAGGAAAAAAGGAAATTAAATTCCCACTTGGTAAATCATAGGTGAAATGTTCTTTCCATCGTTGAATAACCTTTGTGTTTTTTGTTCATGTAATCAATCAAACCATTTGTTTTAGAGATCATGTAATAATTGTGTTTTGTTTTTTTTTGGTTTGTAATTTTATTTCAGCACAAGTCTGTATTAATTGATAACACTCGGAGACATTTCATTTTGATTGCTGTGCCAGACCTACAAATATGCCAATCGGGCTGAATGTGCATTCAACCATAATAGTAGTATAGATGGACCATAAGTGGCACGCATCGGAAAGGGCCAAGATGCTGTAGTAGCTTGGCTAAAAAAAGGATTCTAATGTAGCAAAAAAAAGTACAGCGGCCTGGCTTATGTATGTTAGTTGATATTATTGATCCATATACTCTATAAGTGTTTATATGTCTGTTAGTTCTTTACATTCTTGGTTGATTGACTCGGTATTTGAATCTTGATACATCGCTTGTGTACATATATAAATGGGAGTACACATTATGCTGCGTGTGACATTTGAGTTGGACATGAAGTGTTCCAAATATTCGAATTCACCTTAAACTGGATTCTAGCTTCTGAATTTGAGTATCGGCATTTGTAAACCATATTCATATATGACAGTGGAATACATCTTTGTCGTCCTTTTGAAGATATATAAGAACACATAGAATGATTTATATAGATTCGTATAGGAATACAATATGGATTCGAATTTATTGCCAGTGTAAACGTGGATGGTTATTGTCCCAAAATTCGAAAGAAGCGGCAAAATGTCTCACTCCCACGTGGGCTGCCCGAAGCCAAGTGTTTGGGAGATGGAAATTACTGTCTACCCATTACACGGACAATCCATCAGCCCGATTTCCACTGCTCTAAATAGGGGTAGGTTAGTAACTTCAAGTAGACGTGACACGACCACCTCTGAGCCCATTCCGACACGGTGGGCGCCAAACATGGGCGGCAAAACACATTTGATAGGAAAATATTTTCAATAGGGGCATGTTTGTAACTTCACTCAGACGTGACACAACCGCCCTACCTGTCATCCCCGTTCATACACCGTGGGCGCCAACCATGGGCGCCAACCACCCTCTCCTCGCCCGAAATCGCTTTGGGCAAATATTGGCGAGATGCGAGATTACCGTCGTATCCCCAACCGACGAGACGTCCAAATTTTAAATGGGGGATAAGTTCGTAACTTTCCCATATTTCAGACAGGCGCGTCCCAAAAGCGCCAAAAACATGGTTCCCCGTACCTCTCCCTCCATTTTCCCATTCATACACCGTCCGCGCTAGAACAACAGCCTCCGTCTGCCACCCCATCCATCGCCGCCGTCCTCCACCCCATCCATCATCGCCGTCCTCCAGCACATCCATCGCCACCGTCCTCCACCATGCCGGAGCGCCTACCAAGACCGCGCCGTCCACTGCTAGAGATGGACGTTTCTTATCCACGGTGATGGACCAAGAGCCTTGCATCACGTCCTCTCGCTTCATCGGCGCCGTCGTCCTCTTTGCCGAGGCCGCTCACACGACCTTCTATTCCACCGCAATAGGACTTATCCCCGATGCACCCGTCTACCATCGCAGATCTGCTTCAATGGCACCGACATCAATCGCACCTCCGATGCCTACACGGCGCCGCAAGAGAGGTGGTACTTCATATCTCCTCAACTTTTGGATCTCAACCAGAAAATAGATCATAACTTGGTTACTCTACTTTCTTTTCAGCTCTTAGAATTTACTCCCTCTATCCCGTAATATAAGAGCGTTTTTGACACTACACTAGTGTCAAAAAGATTCTTATATTATGGGACAGAGGGAGTAGTTCTTAGTTCGAAGCAAACAATGGCTGCTAAATATCATTTCTCCGGTTTGCAGCTTCAAATCTGCCATGGCACAGTCATAATACGGATTAATTGATCATGTTGGTTCCGTGGTGGTTTCTTTAATAGAAATTGGAGGGGAAACCCTCTTTTGCTAAAAACAATATGCTTAGAGTTTCCCCCTTTTTTGATCACTATACGATCAGAATACATGCTTCGTGTCATAATAGCACTGCTCCACCCATCAAGCTAAACAAGCTTAGTTGTTCAAATACGAATCTGATATTATTAAAACAGAGTCGTTTAATTGGTCAGCTAAATGTTCCTAAATTATTTTCGAAAATGCATGTTCGCCGCTCTGGTGTGTATCTCTATAGGGTGCCCACGGTGGGCCGGCCCACCCTGGGATTTTGGGTCATCCCAGGCCCCGATTCCCCTCTGTTCTGCTGGAAGCTTCCGATCTCTACTCGCCCCCAGCCGCCTGCCTTGCCGGCGACTTGCCGTCCCCGGACGGCAAGACTCTAGGAGGAGACGCTGGACTAACAAGAGGTCAGGAGCCGCTCGCCCAACAGCATCACCGCTGCCCGGGTGCGCCGCATGCCTACTGTCAGCATTCTGGGAACGGGGGTCCCCAGACTTGCCTGCATGCGGCCCATGGCGTGACTAAGCTGGCAGGCCTGCATGGCCCTTCTTCATCAACAAGGCATCCAAGACACACGCAAGGGGGCCAAGCCTCGCGAGGCGGACGACACAAGACCTCCTCAGGAGCGGCCTCTCCAGGCAGGCTCCAAGGAGCGGAGATATCAAGGCGGGGCAAACCTCGCGAGGCTCTCGTGACGTGAGCCATGACGATTGGCACCAGGCGGGCGCCAGCGCACGCAGCGACCTTGTTTCCTCTTTGGTGCTAAAGGGGCAAGCGCAGGAGCGGAGTACCAAGGCATCAGGCAAAGGTTTCCCTATCCATGCAACAAGACCAAGACCAGCCGGCCAGCAGGACGGAGGTCACCATGGAGCCCAAGACGGTGTCACCACCAGAGCCCTTTCGCAGACGAAGACCGCTTTTGTCAGGATAGCTTGTACTTTCAAATTGGCCGCCATTGTTGGCTCCCTTCCCGCTCAATATTTGGGGAGAGGACCAGGGCCTATATAAGTAGAGCTAGCCACCACATTAGAGGCATGGAGAGACATCAGTAGAGGCACGCTGAAAAGATAAGGAATCAGACCCTAGCCACACACAAGCACAAGAGCACCTCATCCTCAGGAGCCTGCTCTTCCCCTTGTACTGTTCATCATCAGCCCAAGAGGCAATCCACCACCACACACTGGAGTAGGGTATTACACCACAATGGTGGCCCGAACAAATATAAATCTTGTGTCTTTGTGTTGCAAGTTCGTCGAGTTCGTCCGCGCGATCTTAGCGAGCTAGGACGTAGATCGGTAGGGAGGAAATCTCCGCGCGCACCCCAGAGTTCGAACCTCAAGGGTTTTGCCGGAACCCGTGATCCGACATTTGGTGCGCCAGGTAGGGGTGCGCCGGAACTTCCCTTCCGTCGTCTCGCGTCCAGTTGCTCCGTCGTCTCTATGTCGGATGCTCGCCGTGCTCGCGCTGAGCGCCGGGCTGCCCTTGCCACCCGCATCGCCCAGACGGCTCCCGTCGACGGGCCACCTCGTCGTTCCCTGTCGCCCGCCGTCAATGCCGCCACCGGCCCGGCGGGGAATGAGCAGCAAGCTTCCTCGCTGCATCCCTCCGTGCGGCGGGACGGCCGCACCGCCACTCCGTCACTGACTGCGGCTGGTTCGTCGTCACACGCTCATCACGCTCCCATGGACGCATGGGCCGCACTCCTCGTGGCGCCTGAGCTCCTGCGCAACCGTCCAGTCGACGACCTCTACGAGGACTGGCTCGACCACATCGCCGAGGTTGTCTGTGCCGCAGGGGACTCTCTAGTGCCGTCCCTCTCTCCGCCAGGCCCTCCGCCTGCTTCGGGCGGCGTAGCTCAGGGAGTGCCTCCGCCACCTCTTCCTCAAGACGGCGCCTTGGCGCCAAGACGTGCAGCTCTGTGGCGCGAACCGCCGCGTCCGGTGCCTGCACGTGAAGAAGGAAGCTGTCATGAAATCCCTCGACCGCAAGAGAACGCTCCGCCACTTCCCGCACCTCCGCGTCAGGAACGCCTGCCATGGCAGGCCCCCGCGTCACTTGTCGTTGCGGCGCGTGGGCACCAAGGCCAAGCTCCACCCCCAAGACGTGCCCCGGCGACCACGGCCGGCTGCCGCGCCTTCACCCCCGAGCTGCGCAGCGTCGCCTGGCCGGGCAAGTTCAAGCCAGATCTGCCTCCTTGCTACGACGGCACACCAGACCCCGCGGAGTTCCTGCAGCTCTATGAGCTGAGCATCGAGGCACCCAACGGGGACGAGAAGGTCATGGCGAATTGGTTCCCTATGGCCCTCAAAGATGGCACCGACTCGTGGCTCCTGAACCTGCCTCAAGGTTCGATTTCCTCCTGGGACGAGATGCGCGACCGCTTCATCGCCAACTTCCAGGGCACTCTCGACCGCCCGCCGGCCGCGGGTGACCTGCGCTGCATCAAGCAGCAACCAGGAGAGACCCTCCAGAAGTACATCCAGCACTTCAACAACACCCGCCTCAAGATCCCCAAGGTGACGGACGAGGCCATCATCTCTGCATTCTCCGACGGCGTCCGTGATGTCAAGATGAACGAGGAGCTGGCTATCCATGAGGAGTTGTTCAACCTGGCGACCAAGTGCGAAGAGTTGAGGAGGGGCGCCTCTCCCTCCTCGAGCTGCCAGCTGCGGGTCCGGAGGAGAAGAAAGCCAAGGCCAAAGACGTGAAGTGCAAGGAAGCAACCGTGCTCGCAACAGAGCCGGATACCAAACGAGGCAGAGACCAGCCCGAGTCGTCCAAGGGCGGTCGGCCCTTCTGCGCCTTCCACAACCTAAACACCCACAACACCAGCGACTGTCAAGAGCTCAGGGCCATTTGCGAGGGACGCTTCGGTCGACGCCCCGAGCGTAGCGACCGGGGTTACGGCCGAGGAGGAGGACGTGGAGGCGGACGCTGGGACGACCGTGGCCCATGCCAGGAGTGGCACGATCGGCCTCGTGAGGACCACTGACAGGATCATCCTCACGAGGGCGCATGGAGGGACCAGCCTCGTGAGGATCGTCCTCAGGGCAACGCGGGTCTCCCCCCACTGCCGCCACCGCCAAGAAGGAATGAAAAAGACCATCAAGACGAGGGGGCTGGGGGCTTCCAGGAGCCGCGTGCAATCGCCTGCATCTTGGGTGGTGCTCAAGCCCCGGGCTCGCAGCGTATCTTCAAGCAGTTTGCCCGCGAGGTGAATGCAGCCCTCCCCAGGCTTGAGGCCACGCGCCCGCTCAGATGGTCCCAGTGCGCCATCACCTTCAACTCAGCAGACCAGCTCAAGTGCGCGGCCACCGCTGGCGCGCTGCCGATGCTTTGTTCACCCGTCATCAGCAACGTCCAAGTTACCAAGACCCTCATCGACGGCGTCGCAGGGCTCAACGTCCTGTCCGTCGACACGTTCGATAACCTCCGAGTGCCGTATGACCAGCTCCAGCCCACCAAGCCTTTCTCAGGAGTCACCGACGGTTCCACCACGCCGATAGGGCAAATCCGCTTCCCTGTCACCTTCGGAACACGCAACAACTACCGCACCGAGCTCATCGACTTCGACGTTGCGCACATCCGTCTGCCCTACAAAGCCATCCTCGGGTACCCAGCCCAGGCCAAGTTCATGGCAGTGACGCACCACGGCTACAACGTCCTCAAGATGCCAGGGAGCGGTGGGATCATCACGGTCCCATGCGAAGAAAGAGATGCGGTGTGCTCCCTCGAGCGCACCTTCCAAGCTACCGCAATCGACGACCCCGACAGCAAAGGTGAGGACCCTACTGAAACCCTCCCTAAGAAGAAGAAGCAGCTGCGCCGTGTTGGACCTCAGGAGGATGGCGATGCAGCTGGAGCCTCGTCACCATTAGCGCCTGCTCCAGGGGCGCCTCCCTCCGTCGCATAGGAAGGCGCGCCCAGCGCCCTCCTCGGGCAGGGCTCGTGGGCTCTCTTCGGGAGGGCTTCAGACTTTCCCAACGTCACGAGGGAGGCTCTCAGGCACCACTTGGAGGCGTGCTTCAAGGCACGTCTCCCTCAGGAGGACATAGGACAACGAGCCCTCACCGCTCAGGAGTTCATCACCAAGATCACACAGGAACTGCAAGACGCAAGGGCCATGCGCGGCGACCGCCGCTCACGAGGCGCAGCTCCCCATCCAGGCGAGGATGTCGGGCTGGGCATCTGCATCGACGTCCCAGGGCTCAACAGAGCCGCATCTCAGGAGCCTCTCTGGCCTTCGCCTATAGGCCGTTGTGAGGGCACACCACACAACTACGTTCGCATGTCTTTCGGCCTGCGGAACGCAGCTGCCACCTTCCAACGCCTCATGCAAGCGGCTCAGGAGGCCAGGCATCTCGCAGTCCAGGTGGAGGTGGCAGAAGCACTTCCGGAGCCGCCTGAGCCCACAGAGCCTCCCGAGGCTCAGGGTCCCGGTGGCTCATGAGGAGCAACCTCTGCACCGCGTACCTTCAGCTGCACCAACCCTCCTTCATCGACATGACCAGGTGACTCTTTCCAAGTTCATTTAGCTGGGAGCGCCCCTCAGGCTGCATTATTCCCAGGCCATGCGGGTCCGTCCCCGTGGCATGTATTCATTTGCTTATGTCTTTAGCTTACCTTGCTGGGGGCGCCCCTCAGGCCGCATCATCCCCAAGCCGCTCGGGCCTGACCCAGTGGCACGTATCTCCCCGCATTTATCCAAGTTGATTTGCCCTTCATGCCTAATCTGCCTATGATTACCGCCTGATCGATCGACGCCTCCCACGGGGCCTCTTCACATTGGCATGGCGCTGGTGCATGGGTCCGTCCCTGCCACGTTGACAAACCTGAGCGGTCGAGCTCTGACTCGCGGAACGCCCCGCGCATGCCACCTCAGCAGGCCCTCACCTCTTCACGGAATAGCCAGCGGCAGGCGGGCAACCATAACGACAAAACCGTGTTTCTCCTTGTGCTGGCTCGCAGGAAAATCACGAGGAGAGCATCAGGAGGCACCGCGGGCTCCCACCTCTTTCATGCAATCCGCTTGCACGTTAAAAGGGGGGCACCTGAGCATCGCGACTCAGGAGCTCTTACTGGCTCTCTAGCCCTCACCCCCTGGCCATGTCCACGGCATCGCGACCTGGCATACCAGTGGCGGCTGAGCTCGCTCGAGGGCCGGGACCTGAGAACGTAGAGCACCAAGGGAAGCTTTGGAAGGGGGAGGACCCGTGCGCGCCTAACCTAGCTGCATTGTGGATGATTGCGCACAGGTCTGGCGCAGAGCAGAGAATCGGCCCTGAACCACCAAGATAAGTCACAAGCTCGGAACGACTAAGTTGTTAGAACCTAGGAGTTACGCTCGCCGCATCCCTGTTGCGGCCACGTCGCATCCCTTTCCTACCTTACCATGGCTGCTTGAGCGCTAGAGGGGACCTCCTGAGCATCGCGCCTCAGGGGCTCTTACTGGACCCCGGGCCACGCACCGCCTGGCCTTGGCCACGGCACGCGACCTGGCATACCGGCGACGGTTGTAGCCGCCTGGGGACCGGGACCTGTTGGCGTAGAGCAACAAGCTATCGCGAGGATGGAAAGGGGAGACCGAGCCTTAACATGACATGAGCTCGCAAATTTTCATAACATGAAGGATATGCGCAAAAGACATTACAGACCCTTTACACGCCCCCACGGGGTACTTCATGATTCTTCGCAGGAAACAGAAACAAGAACCAAGAGAAATCCTATCTACACACTACCCGGGTGGACGCCATCATCAATAGTGGGCCACGGAAGGCTGGCGCCAACCCCATCCAGATCGGCGGCGACGGCGGCTGGGTGCCGCGACTCTGCTCCGAGCGCGGCGGGAGCTCGGGGGCACGTAGCTGTCGTCGCTCGTCTCCGAAGTCTAGCAGAGCTCAGGAGAATTGCTGGACTCCCAGGGGCTACTGCTGGAGTAGCCACGACCGGGGCGCACGCCAACCTGGCGCTCCTCTCCGGGGCAACACACCAGGCTGCGGCCCTCCACATCGAAGACCTTGAAGAAGAGCATGGAGGCGCCGTCGTACTCGAAGTGGATCGCGAGGGCGCCTCTCGCGCGGCAACCTGCGCGACCTCGCCACAGCCGCGGGTATGTAGATCTTGCCGGAGGAAACCGCTTCGATCTCTGCTCCAGTCGTGGAGCGTCACAGTCGGCGTGCTGCAGCCAGAGCTCGAGTGGCCCCCTCGGCGGCATCACGTCGGAGAAGAACCGTGGGAAGCAGATCCAAGAGCTTGGGGGCAACGGCGCCCATAGCACGAGCTCGCGCGAGGAATCCGAGGTGTGGATTCCGGGGGAGACAGCGCGTGCCGCCATGGCGAGGCGACCACGGGCACGGCGCGGGTGGCGCCACTCGTCGCTCTGCCCTCCTGAGCCCTCGGCTCGGGCGTACAAGGGTAACGGATACCCTGGAGGAGGCCGCTCGCACCAGGGCCTCGCCACCACTTGCAGCGCCGCCTCATCGCGGTGATGGATCGACCTCTTCTTCGGCGGAAGCGGCCCCGGATCATCGCGGGGGGCTTTTCCTTTCTCTTTAGCAGAGAACCTTCGGATCGGCGCCATTGCTGCTAGCGGTGGAGCAAGGAGGAAGAAGCAAGTGAACCAAGAAGAGATGGGCAGCGGGGGATCCGCCCCCTCCCCATTTATAGCGGAAGAAGGCCAACCGGCGCCCCCCATGATCACAGGTAATGATGGTTTTCCTTGCATGTCGCAGGGACTTGTCAAGTCGAGCAGTTGCCGAGGCAGCATGGGGAAGCGGAGACGCCCACGTCCAATCAACCGCCATGCGTCGACCAAGGCCGCAGGCCTTTTGGTGCCCCGGCCGCTCCGCACTTGACCTTTGGCTTCGCCTCGAAGCCAAGCCCTAGCGCGCCTTGGGCCCGGGGGCTACTGTCGGCATTCTGGGAATGGGGGTCCCCAGCCTAGCCTGCCTGCGGCCCGCGGCATGGCTAAGCTGGCAGGCGTCACCACCAGAGCTCTTTCGCAGGCGAAGACCTTTTTTGTCAGGATAGCTTGCACTAGCTATCGCCTTTCAAATTGGCCGCCATTGTTGGCTCCCTTCCCGCTCAATATTTGGGGAGAGGACCAGGGCCTATCTAAGTAGAGATAGCCACCACATTAGAGGCATGGAGAGACATCAGTAGAGGCACACTGAACAGATAAGGAATCAGACCCTAGCCACACACAAGCACAAGAGCACCTCATCCTCAGGAGGCTGCTCTTCCCCTTGTACTGTTCATCATCAGCCCAAGAGGCAATCCACCACCACACACTGGAGTAGGGTATTACACCACAACAGTGGCTCGAGCCAGTATAAATCTTGTGTCTTTGTGTTGCGAGTTCGTCGAGTTCGTCCGCGAGATCTTAGCGAGCTAGGATGTAGATCGGTAGGGAGGAAATCTCCGCGCGCACCCCAGAGTTCGAACCTCAAGGGTTTTGCCGGAACCCGTGATCCGCCACCTACCTTCCCAGTCCATTCAGGGCTCAGGCGTGCAACACCCACTAAGCCAACCCGATTTATCCTGAGCTACGTCCTCAACACTCAGCAGCCACTCCTCATCACCCATTTTCTAATTGATTCATTAATCATTAGCAGGACTGTCATTAGGGTTTGTTGTGTGCTCAGTGCTACCTACACTTAATGGTTCAGATGTATTTCGGTAATCTTTAGTACTTGTAAAGTTCACAGGGTTTTCAAAATTTCGGCCCTAGGAACAGACACTAGTCATTTTGGATTGTTGGTCATAGTGACATTGACCCAGATTACTACTGCAAGCCAGGTTTGTTGACAATTTTACTTGTCTTTCTTAGTCATTCGATATAATATCCAATTATTCACGTCGATTAGTTGTAAACAATAAGTGCTAGACAAACTTCTTGATTTAGATTTTGGACGGTCTCTTATTGCAGTTACAATTCTGCATACTTGTCCTTGTAAGCTCACAAGTAAATGATTGATTCACTACATCGATGCTTGCCTTGTCATATTTGTTGTCAATATTCTTAGGGTGGACCACCCTGTTTCTAAATACTGGAACCGTAGACATGAGTGAATAATATTTCTCTATGTGATCTCTTCCATCATGTGTGGGCAACGAACACTGCATTGTATTGAAAGAAAGTGTCATTTCTAGCTTTTACATAGGCTTCGATCTTTTACATGGAATACAATCTGCCTACTTGCTTTGTGTCGCACTACTAACACTCCACCCTTGAAGCTAAACATTATGCCACTCATAATTCCTTACTTTATTTGTTCAAATATGAATTTCATATGATTCTAATGTTCCCACTTCAGTTTTGAAATGTTTGTCTGCCTGTTATAGAGACATGAGGGGTTTGTATTTCTGTGTGTGGTCTGGTCAGCACGGTTGGGGGTGAACTTTGCATATGCAGGGGTTTATAGGGATACACTCTTCGAGTTGAATCCGCAATGCATTCCGTAGATAATCTGACTACTTTTTATGTTTTCATGAATCTCAGATTCTGAACAGCATCATAATGATTATGAGCTTGCGCACATGAAAAGAATAAAGCAGAGCAATGCCATGGTTGTGAAACTTGGCATCAAGGGACTGAAATCAAGTCTGGATGCAATGCAATGCAAATGCTCTCCACCTACAGATTCATGCTCAGAATATGATCCTAACAGTGATTCTGAGCTAGAGGGAGACCTAAGTCAATGTAGCTCCCTAGTGGAGGAGTCAGAGGAAGATGCCCTATCTTATTCACTCATCAAGGTGCTTGCTCTAACTTTCCGAGGTTATATTGGTTGCACATATCTTGGAACTAATGCTTTGCACTGCTTCTACTTTGTTGAACTGCCATTAGCTTAGTCTACACATCGTGTATGTGAATACGCCCTGCCTATCCATTTTCAATACATATTCCATCTGTCATCATACCATATTTATCCATTCAAATGCTGTTCTCTTGTATCAGACGTTCAAAAGAAAGAGGGCGATTGCTGATCGTGGAGGAGCACAAGCAAAGTATTTGGAAAAGGTAGTGGCACCTGATAAATCAAATAGCCCATTAGGTGTAGTTGCAATATCACCTGACCCACAAAACACCCCAACTCTAGCAGACTCTACCCCTACTACACTGGTCATTTCTGATGCCCCAACTCAGCAGACCCCAACTGCAACAAATAGTATGATTATGCCAGTTAACATAGCACCAGCTCTACAATGCAAAACCCCCATTCCAGCAAAGAGTACACCAAATCCAGTTGCCAAATCCCTTTTCGACCCAGAGAGAGAGCCCCAATTGCAGCAAATAGGACCCCTGTTCCATTTCTTCCCAGTTTAGAAGACGAAGCTTATATTGTTGTCAGGAACTTTGTGCACATCTTTCCTTCATGGAAAGATTATACCGCAGACACAGAACAATCTCCAGTCTTCCTCCGCAACTTACGCGTAAGTAAGGTACTAATGTTATTCATGGTCATTACTGCATATGTTTCTGCTGACAGAAGACACAAGATTTCATTCTTTTAAATAGGCGAGGACCAAACTGGATTGTGTAGACGAGCAAGGGTTGGTTCGCTTTTCAAGCACTCATTGATGAAGTATCGTTCCTACCTGGGGAAAGCGCACTTCGATGGCAAGCCTCTAAATGAAATTTCTGTAAAGTCTCCGGTGCTACATTTATCCGACGGTGACTGGAATAATCTTGTTACACATTGATCTCGGCTGCAGCATGAGGTACTGTCTATGATATCACATCACAATTTGAACTACATTTCTGCATTTGCCTTAACGTCTCACTTGTACGAAAACTGTTAGCAGAAGAACATTCATTCTCAAGGGACCACAGAATCTCGCAACTATACTGCACACTGCATTGCTCTTCTGAGTACCTCTTGCCTTGTATGACCATACTTACTTCCATATCTATTTGATTATGTAGCATCACTAGACATGTTAGCCTCGTTATCGTCCATTTGGTGGAAATTATAAGATCCGTAAGGACTGAACGTCGTCTATCACTGTACTTACATTAACAGCTACTCCCTCCGTCCCATAATATAAGAACGTTTTGTACAGTACACTAGTGTTCAAAACACTCTTGTATTATGGGAAGAGGGATTGGTTCATTGTGTAGCATTCTGCATCTTATCTTCCTCGCCCACCATTTACTAAAAAAGATCATATATATTTAATCTTACCAAAATGTAGAATACACAGACAATGCCAGTGCAGAAGTGTAGCCCATTGCTCTTGTCAGTACATTTTGTCCTGTAACACTTGTACTTCCAGGGATTGGTAGTTGATTATGTAGCATCAATCTGCATCTTATCTTCATTATCCTCTATCCCTTCCAGCATTATCATATCTATAATTACTCTCTACAAAATGTAGAGTACAGGCAATGCTTATGATGAAGATTATGTGCTAAAATTCTTGAGTTATCCTTCCCTTGACATGGAGAAGGGCATTATAAAGCCGGTGTTAACTGTTAATGTAAGCCGGTCCTTCTAAAGCCTTTATCCTCAACTGCTGTTTAATTTGCTCATACTCCCTATCGTTTACTGCTGTTTAGTTTGTTGTTTCTACCAAATGCATGTTCGCAAGAACCGTAAGTTCTAAGTTTTACTTGTAAAACCAAATTCCTTATTCATACCATGCACATTACTCAATACTCCCTATATGTATGGTTGTTTTTGTGGATCTATAATCCAGTGTGTGGTGAAGCAGCCCACGTTTGCACCTTGTCATCTCCTGTTTTATCTTACTGATGTGGCTGATGATATGAACAACATGCCATGCACATTAACCAAAATAGATACATTGATTTTATTTTCCCTTCATCTATGCTTGTTATGTTGACATGGTAATCCAGTAGTGTGGTGAAGCTCCCCGCATTATGAACAATGCCAAATTATGCTATTGATATTTTGAACTTACTCTTTATTTTCTAATTTGAAATTGGATGGAATTGACAGCACAGTTATCATCTTTGTTTATACACGTGCAAAACATGTCATCTCTCTGCTTTGTTTCAGGGTGATATGCCTGATGGTATGCACAAGTCTGCTGAAGACTGTGAGACAAACCCAACATATATTGCAGCAAAGAAGGCAAAACATCTTGAAGATAGCGAGACAACCCCAAAGTCTTGTCTTGATGCAGTGTTCAAGTTACTTGAGACTAGCAGTCAGACAAGCTCCTAGAATTCATTGTCTGAATCAGTTCGACTTCTTCAGTCCCAAGTTCTAGCAGAAAGGCATTCTGCAACTCAACTTTGACTTGAAGTCCTATCTCTAAGAAAGATTGCGGAGAACACCAATGAGAACCTCATCGCTAAACAGCTACACCTGGAAGCTATGACCGACATGCTAGGCCGGTCTCACAGCCTTGCTCAGCAGCTTGTGCAGCAGTTCCCGCGCAGGGCTAACCTTTCTTGAACTGTCTTGGAAGTGGTCTCGGTTCAGTATTATTTTGTTACGCTGCAATGGTGCCCAGTTTTTGTAATCTGCTTCTTCGTTGCGCTTTATGATCACTAGTGGCGAACTTCAATGCCCAGTGGATGTAATATAGCATAAATCCTTTATTGTATAGTGTAGGTTTATTCTTAGTTACTATGTCGTAATTTCTTTATTGTATAGAGTAGGTTTGTTCTTAATTCCTACTAGTTACTCCCATCATTCGCTATCTGAGAAAAAATCAGATGTAGTCGACCGGGCCGAAACATTCGCCTCAAACGGGCCTGGTTTTTAGCGGGCCACAATTGGGCCGGCCTGCATCTTTCCTGGGCCTGAATGATTGGGGCCTTCTCACTTTGCGCGAGGCCCACAACTTACACCGGCCTATATTTTATTTGGGCCTTTTGTGGACCCAACGCTTAGTTTGCCCCAGGTAGCTTTGGGCCATTAACAGGCTGAATATTTTATTGGCCTGTTATGGCCCAGATGAAACCATGGGCCTTTAGCAGGCCGAAATGCATGTTGGGCCTCAATTTTCACTAGTCGTCGACGGGCCTTCAGCAGGCTGAAATGTATACTGGGCCTTTTTGGGCCCAGTTATATCACGGGTAGTTACCAGGCCGAAACATATCTCGGGCCTTAGTTGGCCCACTGATATCATGGGCCTTTAAGAGGCCGAAAGCTTAGTACAGACATCAACGAGCCGAATTATGCGACAGGCCTTTAACAGGCCCAAAGTCACGTTGGGCTTAACTGTTGCCACCTTTATCATGGGCTGTTAGTGGTCCCGATGTACCGTCGGACCATATATGGCCCATGGGCAGCACGGGCCATTCCCAGGCCGAAAGTCACACCGGGCTGAAATGGGCCCATGTCTACATCGGGCCTCTAACAGGCCGAAAGTCACTGGGCTGTAATTGTGCCCAAATATTCAGCGAACAATTAACGGGCCAGATCTGGCTTCGGGCCGTAAATGGGCCCAAATATTCGGCGAACAATTAACGGGCCAGATCTGGCTTCGGGCCGTAAATGGGCCTTTATTAAGGAGGCTGTTATTGGGCTGGCCCACTAGTACCTGAGAAAGTACTACGGGCCTTTGACTGGGCCGGCCTTTTTAACCTATATGGGCCTCTGTTGGGCCGTGCCACGTGTCGACGTATCATAGGCGCTTTGGGTCCAATGAGTGGATGACATCTGTCCCAACGGTGAGCCGACACGTGTTTCCTCCAGCCAATGATGCATTTACACGTGGAAAATCCCCATTGGTCGGGGCTGTTAACGGGTTATCGGATCCAAAACCGGACCCGATAGCATAACGGCGTTTCGTTACGGTGGATGCCACATGTCGGTCCCCCTTGACAAAAGCACTTCTGTGACGCGTGATTTATCGTCATGGAAGTGGACACTTCCGTGATGATAATTTTGGTAATGTCATGGAACACTTCTACGACAGCACAGGTATGACTATCTTGATTCTGTCATAAAATCGTCATGGATGTACATGCATGACAAAAAACGCGACCCACTATGACAAACATGTATCATCACGGAAGTGTATTTTTTTGTAGTGGAAGGGGGGAAAGTAGTGGGGAAAGTTGTATAGCATGAATCTAGGACGTGGTTCAAAAAGGAAAGTTGTGGGGAAAGTTGTATAGCATGAATCTAAGACGTGGTTCAAAGAGTAAAGGAATGGGGGAAAGTAGTGGGGAAGTTGTATAGCATGAACCTAGGACATGGTTCAAAGAGGAAAGGAAGGGGAAAGTACTAGTACAGACTGGCTATCTAGCACCTACGTTGGTCGAAAAGGGAAAACAATGACAAACGCAATACGCACATCTGTAACGAACTGATCTTTTTGTTTTGGGGGACAAGGCTGTAGAGTTTGAGTAGGAGTAGATTTGCTACGCTCACATAGGAAAAGGCGTCTAAAGATAACAAAACCGGCACCAACACAAATATGCTCCTTGGTTGTTTGTTCTTTGTTGCAACAGACTACGCATCACCCGTTCATACATCGGTAGATGCACATGGTGCTGGTGTGTCCACTGTCCCGTGCAACTCTTTAGCTGTTGTTAATCTAAGGCCCTGTTTGGTTAAAAAGTCTCTAGGCTCTACCTGCTTGGTTCCAGGGACTAAACATGGACTAGTGGTTATTAAATGACATGCTAAAAGACCATGTTACCCCTAGTAATGAACTAATAGAGACAAGGTGCCATGCGGGGTAGGGGCAACTGTTGGAAAAAGTCTCAAAAAAACTCTCCCTCGGGGTCTTCTTTCTTTAGTCCCAAATGCCCACTTTTAGTCCCTAAAAGTCCCTCCTGTTTGATTTAGATGGGACTGACATGGACTTTTTTTAGTCCCTACACCAAAAATTCCCTGTAAACAAACACCCTCTAATAATGCCGCTGGAAAATTGATGCAATACCACAGTTAAAAGCAAATCACATGTTTGTCGAATTTTATTGTTAATATAATCTCTCTGTTAATATTAATCAATGCCACCATTTGAGAAATGCTACTGTCTTGCTTTCTTTCCCATTTAGATAAGTTAGATGCTTCTTTTTGTTGGCTTCTGTGTCATCCATCGTCATTGAGCACTAGTTGTTTCCTTTGCACCTCTGTGTAAACAGGGTTATCTACTTCACCTTGTTGCTATTGTGACCTTTTGTTGCACTGCACAAAACACTTTTGTTTTAAGAGTGTGTTGTGCACTTCAACCAAAATGTCACACCGACAATGTTGCTTGATTGCTTGATCTTAGTGGAACTGCACAAGAGGAAATCTTACTTCCTATCTGTGTTGGCAAATTTGGTTCAGATCTTCTTCTTGTGAGTTGTTTGAATTCCGCATCATGAGAGGTCAGTACTAGCCTTCTTTCACATGATTGTGCAGTGTGCTTTCATATGTTTTGCTACTTGTACGGTAATGTTGCTTGATTTTAGTGAACAGCACAAATGGAGACAAGACTTCCAATCTGTATGTACACCATAATATCCCATTGAGGTAAGATAAGGATATTTCACAACTGTTGGCCTGTATTTTGCCACTTTCATCAGAAAATTAATGTCGTTGTTTAGTGCTATACTTGTGCTCCCTAATTGATATGCCAAATCTTACATTGAAGGCGAAGCTTGTCTGTTATTGAACCAAGTGATGAAGGGGAAGAACAAGCAGAAGAAAAACGATAATGAACTCCCGGTGCTGTCATGAAGCACTGGAACTGTGATGACACAAGTAATGATATAGTTTTGCATCATAATTTATTGCTATGGCTGGAACGAGCAATTGTTTTGCCATTGATTTGATGCCACTCTTAATGTAATATGTAACTATCTCTAATTGTGCAAACAGGGATCTTCTTTGAAGATACCATATATTTTAGTGGAACTGCACAAGAAGATGTTGAGACATTAACCTAATTAAGGAGTATATAGTAAGCAAGGCAACCACAGTAGATAACAACAGATGGTTCCGGAGAAGTGCTTGACGTGTATGCTCTACACAATAAACCTCCTGACAAAGGTTGGTACTCGCCCATGGATTTCATCCATATGATTGAGCTTTGTCATCTCTATTGGTGTTGTGCTACTGTTTAGATACTGTCATGAGAAAGTGGTATTGTCCTTGAGAAGTGCTTCATCTGTGTTGTTTTAAATATTTCCTTTCCTTTTTCTGAGCAAACAGAAATGCTAGCATTTAGTTGTCCTCTTGTCTTTGCACAACAGGATTATCCTCCTCTGAAGAAGAATATGGAGTACGTGAAGTGACTAGTTTCGATTATGCGAGGATGAAGAAGCCCTGTCTATCTTCTCATCAGAAGGAGCAGTTGAAGGATGGTTACATTACTCCCCACAAGACCAAACTAACTTCAGCTCAGAGGGACTGACATATCTCCATCTTTTTGCTACAATGTGCAAGTACAATGTTGTTCTAGGATTCTTTCCAGTGAGTTCCATTTTTTTAAAGGGTGCTCTACATGGACCATGTAGGTGCGTATTTAAAATGTCAATTCATAGTACAGTTTGCTTTATAGTAATCACTTTTTTGTATTTGTGCAAACATGGGTGCTCAGATTCACTTCAATGGGAACTGCACAAAATGTTCGTGAATACAGCGAATCATTCATTTCCACCACAAGAAAGGAGGTGCCGATATGTTCAAGGCATTGCAACATATAAGGGCGAAATCATACAAGCTACGTGCGAATTTGGTTGATTTTGGTAGAACTGCACAAAAAGACAACTGGTTTATTTAGCACGGGGTGCCATGTCAATGTCCGAACTGATGCAAACCCTGCCCATTCCACAATCATAGGCATTTGATATTTTGGAATGGGACAACCTTGTCAAATTTTGCTCATTGATGTTAGCAAGAAGACATGCGTTTGATATTTTCGAATGGGACGCCCTTTGCTGTCAGCAGCGTCGATATATTTTTCTTTATTCTTTAGTTGAGAAGTAAATATTGGCTCTGACATGTGAATCGCTGAGAAGCATAATCATCGATTGTTTTGAATGTTCTCTATGAATTCCAGGCCTGTGTATTTGATTGCAATGTACAGGAACAATAAAAGGCTGTTCAAACTCTTTGTACTCCCTCTTTTCCCTTTTACTTCACACATTGTGAATGTTCATACTTTTTTCTATAAGATTGTTCAAAGCAGAGATACTTTGACTGCAGACAAAACTTGTATGCAGACTAAAAAGGACCGGAGGGAGTACATGTGAAACTACTTCAAACGAGGTGATCACCCTGGGAATGATGCTAGTACATATTGTTTTGCATGTTCATCCAATGCCAGTGATATAAGAATTCGAACTAATCGAACTAAATTCATTCATACATGATCGGATTTCATATAGACATGCCGGAGGTATAATTAAAAAGGGGTGCGATGGAGGTATAATTAATTAACCGAAGCTACCCACCTGTGTCCGGCTGAGCCGAACAAAAGCTTTTTCTCCAGGGGACTGAGCTTCAGTGACTTAACTATAGGTGAAGTTGCATAACTGACATGTGGCCCAGATGCATGTTGGGCCCACGTGTCAGTGAGGCAACTGCACCAACAGTTAAGTAGAAGCAGCGTCCTTCTCCAACATAGCTCTCCGACTCCACGTCGCCGCCCAGAAGCTAATCGGCCGTCAATGGTCAACCCGCCTAGCTTGGCTTCAACTGGAGGGTAGCATGTAACGCCCATGATGCGGCTATATCTCCCACGTGTCGAGGCACGACTTAGAGGCATAAACGCATTGTAGGTATTGTCGCAAGAAGGGTCATCTTCACACAATCCCATGTAATGAACAAGAATGGCATAGAGAGAGTTGGCTTATAGTCGCCACTTCACACAAAACATAAATAAATTCATACATCATCCAAAATACACACATAGACCGACTACGGTCAAATCCAAATGAAAAGAAGATAACCCCAAATGCTAGATCCCTGATCGTCCCAACTGGGCACCACTACTGATCAACATGAAAAGAAACATAGTAACGACCAAGTTCTTCATCGAGCTCCCACTTGAGCTCGGTTGCGTCACCTGCACTGGCATCATCGGCGCCTGCAACTGTTTTGGTAGAATCTGTGAGTCACGAGGACTCAGCAATCTCACACCCGCGAGATCAAGACTATTTAAGCTTATGGGTAGGAAAGGGTAAGGTGGTGAGGTTGCAGCAGCGACTAAGCATATATGGTGGCTAACATACGCAAATAAGAGCGAGAAGAGAAGCAACGGAACGGTCGTGAAGCTAGCAATGATCAAGAAGTGATCCTGAACTCCTACTTACGTCAAACATAACCCAAAAACCGTGTTCACTTCCCGGACTCCGCCGAAAAGAGACCATCACGGCTACACACGCGGTTGATGCGTTTTAGTTAAGTCAAGTGTCAAGTTCTCTACAACCGGACATTAACGAATTCCCATCTGCCACATAACCGCGGGCACGGCTTTCGAAAGATAATACCCTGCAGGGGTGTCCCAACTTAGCCCATTATAAGCTCTCACAGTCAACGAAGGATATTCCTTCTCCCGGGAAGACCCGATCAGTCTCGGAATCCCGGTTACAAGACATTTCGACAATGGTAAAACAAGTCCAGCAAGACCACCCGAATGTGCCGACAAATCCCGATAGGAGCCGCACATATCTCGTTCTCAGGGCACACCGGATGAGCAGTCCGTACAACTAAAACCAGGCCTCAAGTTTCCCCGAGGTGGCGTTGCAAAGGGCTCTAGTTTGGACAAACACTCAGAGGAGCACTGGCCCGGGGGGGTGTTAAAATAAAGATGACCCTTGAGTCTGCAGAACCCAAGGGAAAAAGGCTTAGGTGGCAAATGTTAAAACCAAGGTTGGGCCTTGCTGGATGAGTTTTATTCAAAGCGAACTGTCAAGGGGGTCCCATAAATCACCCAACCGCGTAAGGAACGCAAAAATCAAGGAATATAACACTGGTATGACGGAAACTAGGGCGGCAAGAGTGGAACAAAACACCAGGCATAAGGCCGAGCCTTCCACCCTTTACCAAGTATATAGATGCATTAATTAAGATAAGAGATATTGTGATATCCCAACATAATTATGTTCCAACATGGAGCAATCTTCAACTTCGCCTGCAACTAACCACACTATAAGAGGGGCTGAGCATAAGCGGTAACATAGCCAAACAACGGTTTGCTAGGAAAGGTGGGTTAGAGGCTTGACATGGCAAAATGGGAGGCATGATAAACAAGTGGTAGGTAGCGCGACAAAGCGATAGAGCGAACAACTAGCAAGCAAAGATAGAAGTGATTTCGAGGGTATGGTCATCTTGCCTGAAATCCCGCTAGGAAGAAGAACGAGTCCATGAAGAAGACAAACGGACGTAGACGAACGAATCCTCACAACCGCAACGTAAGCGGAACTATCAAGGAGAAGCGCAACCGGAAAGAAGCAAACATCACGGTAAACACACAATCATAAACATGGCATGATGCACAATCAAGTATGATGCATGTCCGGTTTAAATGAAGCATGGCATGGAAAAATGCAACAAACAATACTACAAATTCAGTGGAGCTCAATATGCAACGAGTTGCATATTGACAAAACACCACATCAATTGTTTAGTTCGCTCTTGTTTATGTACCCAACAATATTAAATGTTGTTAAACATGGCAAGAGGTGAAACAATTGAAAACTACCTATCTAGGCAAGTTTAAATGAGGCCTCAACAACAAACAACAATTCCGGAAAATCCTCATGTCCATATTTTAGATTTGGTACTGTTCTGCCTAAAACCATATTTTATTGTTGTTAAACAGGAAAATAAAGTGCAACATGTTAATATATGCATTTTCCTACCACATTTACATATAAAGTTTATTTAAATCCGAGCTACGGTTATTTAGTTATGAAATAAATCATTTTAACATGGCATTTAAGCAAAATTAAACAAACAATAGGTTTAAACATTTTAACATGGATGAAAGCAGCATATTATGAAACTAGATGAAATTCTGAGCATTTTTCATATATGAAGTTTTTACATATGATGCACTGTTAAAGAGTTATTATATGCATGATGTTTGAGGGTGTTTCTGTAAACTGCAGTTCTCTGGATAATGCTAAAATCGCAGGCAGGAAAAAAAACTATACGGGCCAGAACTGAGATCTGGCCCAGGGCGGGGGGAAGCTGTTCACATCGGGCCCTTGAGGCCTTTGGCCCGGGTT
Organism: Triticum aestivum; assembly: GCF_018294505.1. NCBI lineage: Eukaryota > Viridiplantae > Streptophyta > Magnoliopsida > Poales > Poaceae > Triticum > Triticum aestivum. The sequence continues at coordinate 350,097,101 of NC_057802.1, read as the reverse complement.
GTGGAAGAGGCAGGCTGGAAGGGGGCACTGGGCCTGGAGGCTGCTGGGCTGATGCGGGTGAAGAAGGGCGACGCGGTGGCCCAGGCACGCTGGCGGCACGGGACGAGCGGAAGCAAAGGAGTGGTCAACGCGGCTGCGCGACTGCAGCCTCCTACTCTCGAACAGAGGCAGGAGCGGGACTTGGCGGCGGCAGGCGACGACGGGCGCGGGACAGGTCGATCCGGGGCGGCAACTCCAGATCCAAGCGCGAGGAAGGCCACCGGTGGATTGGTCTTCAGGCTCCTGTCCATGGGCATGTAAGAGAGAGAGATGTGAGGAACAGAGGGAAGCACGGGGAGGAAGGGAGAGACATGGGAGGAGAGGAGCGGGACGAGGCCAAGGCAGGGGAACGGCAAGGCGGTGCTGCCCCTGGGATCGAGCCGAGGAGGGAGAGGAGGCACGGCCTCGGGCGTCTGGAAAACGGCGAGGACGACCGGAGCAGAGGAGGAGGAGACGCGCTGGCGTGGGGAGGCTCGGGGTTGGGCTGTTTCTGCGGGCTCGAGGAGAAGCAGAGGAGGCCGCGAGACGAGGTGGCTCTGGTCGCCGGTGGAGCTTGCTCCGGCGGCGCGGGCGATGGAGGTCAAGGGAGGTGAGGTGGTGGTGGCCTAGCGGGTGGCTGCTGGTTGGATGGATGGATCGACGGAGAGCAGTGGCTGGGCGCGGAAGGAGATGAGCAGGTGGATCGGGAGGAGATCCCGAGGTTGGAGGAGACAGTGGGCTGGCGGCGGCGGAGGGGTTCGGAGGATGGGACAGCTCTCCTCAATTTTAGGGTTGGGGGAAGTTTTTGGACAAGGCAGCAAAGAGTGTGGGTTGTGCGGAGAGGTTATGTGGCCAGACAAGAGGGAAGCAAAACCCGGCCGATCTGAGAAAGGACACCGAGATGAAGGAGAAGCGGCACTATGAACGGATGCAAGTTTTGAAAACAAATGCGGATGCAATGCACATGATGCGATGATGAATACAACAAACAAATAATTAACACAGCTGACACGCAAAACATGGAAGGCGACTGGAGCGTCGGTCTCGGGGCGTTACATAGCAACGGTGGCCTTACTTGGACCCGAGCGGCAGCGACCTACCGTGTTCTACTCTTCCTCGTTTTCTGTGTGGCGCGGCCTCGTTGGCAGCGGGGCGGGGCCTCGACGGAGCCGGCGATGTCCTCTGTTTCGCTGCCGGCGAGGCGGCGCCTCGGAGGAGCGGGGGAAATCCTCCCGCTTGTTGCCGGCAGGGTGGGGCCTCGGCTGAGCCGGGATGTCCTCTGCCTCTTTGTTGGCGGGGCGGGGCCTCGTTGAAGTAGGGCCTCTGCCTCGGTGCCGGCGGGACGGGGCCTCGGCTGAGCCGGCGATGTCCTCTGCCTCTTTGTTGGCGCCGCGGGGCCTCGGCAGTGCAGGGCCTCGTCAACGTCGGTAGAGCGGGGACTCGTCGGAGCCGACATTGTCCTCTACCTCGTCCTCGGTCTCGCCAAATAGCGCCTCACCCGCTTCATCGCCCTCTTTGTAGGCGGTCGTAACCTCCGCCACCCGCTTGCGGTACCGCCAGCGCTCGAGGCAGCCCTCGCGGGCGGAGCGGTACGAGTCGAGCAGCGGCTCCTGCTCCGCCCGCTCCGCGACGATCTGCTCCTCCACCTGCAGGTGCTCCTGGAGGAGATGGTGGTTGTATGCGGCGTCGGCCTGCGCCTCCCGGAAATGCTCCTGACGCTTCTGCCTCACCGTGTCCATGTATTGAGCACGGGCCTCGCCGATGGTCATGGTGCAATGCACCGGCGACGATGGCGCGGAGGAGGGGGTTGGCGCCAGATTGTCGACTACCATGTTCTCCATTGGGACGTCATCGTCCTCTGGCTGCTTGCCGGCCAGCCAGTCGGCAGCAATGGCTGCCTTCTCCTTGTGGTCCGTCGTCTGCCTGCCCCGAAGAGCGCTGGAGCGCGAGGAAGCCATGGTGGGTAGTAGTGGTGTGGACAGGAGAAAGGGAACGGAGGCGGATGACTGCGGCTATGGCCGGCATAGTAGTTTATATAGAAATGGTGGGCGGCGGAGGGACATACGTGTGGCGCCGGAGTAGCCGCCTCGGCAACCGCGTATCATTAATGTGGGCGACAGATGGATGGACGGACGACACTTGTGTCGTTTGAAGGCAGAGCAATCGCCTGCACCGGGAAGCGGGGCGGGCAGCGCTGACCGTTTCGGGCGGAAAGCGCGCGCGGACAAGGGAGGTGGTTTGGGTGGGCCAGCGCAGTCAGACTCGTGCTTGGCAGCGGGTCGGTCCAGCAGCCGGACATGCTGGCTCACCAGCGAGCACGCCGAGCTGAGTGACGACAATCAGACGATGGACGTAGCTTCCGACCAGGAGCCGGCGCCACTGTCCAAGCCTGTTTATGCCGTGTTCACCATAGAGCAGGTACGGCCACACTTCGACGCCCTAATGGCGGAAGAGCTACCAGCGCAGGAGGACCTGTGCTGCAACCTCGGTCTCCTCAACGAGAACCGGTGAACAAGCGAACGACAATGCCGTCGTGGACATGTGGTCCTATGATCCTGGCTTCCCAAATGAGCAGCGTGCGCTCTATCAGACCATCCGTAGGGCCCGCGAGGCCCTCTCCGTTGTCCTTCGAGTTGTTGCGCTCGCCGTGGCGCCGCCGTCTTGCATTGTCAACATGGTCAACAGACATGAGGAATGAGATGACTTTACTTGGAGAGGATGACAGTGGGGACCCACCAGGGCCATAGCCGCACGTACGCAAGTGCCTCCTTATTATATACAACTATAATTTTTTTGCTTCCTCCTGGTTTCCTGACATCACGGTCCCACACCATTGTCAACCTATGTAGTCAATTAATGAGAGAATTGCACAAGGAGTGGCCAACAGCTGGGACCAAGCAGCTCGAGCAGTATTTGTGTTTTTGAGGTGTGAGCACTGCGGAGTTTTTCTTGAGCGATGTTTTCGTTTTTTTAGACAAGAGCATGTTTTCGTTGTTTTTCTTGAGCGATGTTTTCGTTTTTTAGACAAGAGCGATGCTTTCTTGAGCAGGGTATTAACTGGGCCGGCTGTGGCCCGTCTAGCCCAGGCTGGATATCCAGCCCAGATATTAATTTTTTTCAAGCTGAAAATGGCTAGCCCAGCTATACTTTTTTTTGAGGAATACCCAGGCAAGGTCAACTTGTTATTCTCCGCCCCGCTGGGCTGCAAATCTTTCCTAGGAGGGAAGCATTAGGCTTAACAAGAAAATGGGCTTTAAGAAATAATAAATGGGATGTAATTATAAAAACTGGGCTGTAACTATAAAAAATGCACCAAACACGTAATTAGTTTATAAAATATTATTTTTGGATTTTGAAAATTTTAATTTCATTAATTGTTGTGCGCGCAATATTTCGTTTCATTTTTACGTAATACAAATTTATATTGAAATTGTATTTAATCTGACTAGAAATTTCGGGATAAAAATATTTCGGATCCCATCAAAATGTGGGAAATTTTATTGAATTCTGTTTTGAACGGTTGGTTGAAATTATTAATCGTTGTCCTAGCTAGAAAATTGGATGTACTTTTAACAAACTGTAAATGGGTTGTAGTAAATTCCATTAGAATTCAAAAATGGGCTGTACATTCTTACAAATATCAAATGGGCTATAAGTTCTCTGCCACACACTTGTGGGCCTACTAAGTTGACGCGTCCCCTAAAAAAAATAAGTTGACGCGTATGCAAGGCTTTATCAACTTATAGTCAACACACGGTTCTAGCAACAGTGGCCGTTGGATGTCCATCCAACGGATGTCGTGCTTCTTCTTCAATCTCGGATATTCTAGCTTCGCCGCCCAAAAAATGATTCCTCCCCCTGACATCTGAGGCGCACCATTTCGTAGGCTGACCTGTGTGCCTACTAAGTTGAGGCGTACCAAGGGCTTTGTCAACTTAGTCAATATAAATGATTCTAAATGCAGTGACCGTACGATGTCCATCCAACGGCCGTCGTGATTCTTCAACCTCTGGTCTTTTTGCTCCAGCCGCCCAAAGCAGCGCCGGTTGTGCCGCTTGCTCCTGCCTCCCGTGGCCGGCTGTGCTGCCGCAGAGGCCTCACCGCCCCCTACCACTCCCACCGCTAGCCAGGCCCTGCGGCGACGGCAGCCTCACACCGCAGCCGAACCAGTGAACCCTCGTACTCCTCTCCGCGTGGGCATCCACTGCCGCGTCTTCCCCGACTCTGTGTCGTTCCCTTCCTAGGCCTCGCTGTCGTCCACCGCCTTGGTGCTCTCTGCGCGGTGTGGTCAATGTGGTGAATGAACGACTTCCATCGGAAGAGTACTGTACGTTGAGAGGCTGACAGCTGGGTCCATGGCCGCAGCAAGGAAGTGCCTCCTTATTATGTGGAAAATAATGATTCCTCCACCTGACAGCAGGGACCCACCGGATGGGCCACCATATTTCACAAAAAAATGTTTCCCCCCTGACTGCTGAGATCCACCAGCTACATCTTTGCACGCAAGGAAGTGCCTGACAGTCAGGACCCACCTGGTCGAAGCGTACGTAGCGTTGCCATTCTGGTCGCGAACATGTACGTACATATGATCGGTCTATCTGCAGGCTGCAGCGATGAACCGTGGCCGTGTAAGGAAGGGCACATGTCATAGTAGAGGCGCGCACGTAGCATGTACACGTACGTACAACGGCCAGGGTGCAAGATTTTAAATACGGCCACGACGTACATATGAGCGGGGTCTCGAACGCCTACTCGTGCATATGTACAGCTAGGGCTCGTGTACATGGCTGGGTTAGAACAGAGAAACTGCGTTGTCGTCGTGTTTATGGGGAGGCAACGGAATGCGTCGTGTTCATCGGGAATGGAATATGTCGTGTTCATCGGGAGCCAACCTACTTGGACGGAATAGCCGATGTAAATGAGGCTTGGCGTACCGCAAAACAGAGGAAACAACCTTGAGTTCGACCGGCCATGGTCGAAACGAGATCCTATTCATCGGGAGGGGTCTGGCGCACCGCAAAATGGAGGAAATGGACTTCTCTGGGACCTCCCACGGTCAAAACGGGGTCCTTTTGATTGGGAGGGGTGTGGCGTACCACAAAACGGAGGAAACAGACTTGTGTTTGGAGTGCTACGGTCGAAACAGGGGTCCTGTTCATCCTGAGGGGTGTGGCGTACCGCAAAACGGGACTCCACGGGATACTGTTAATCTCCACCATCGACCTCCTCCAGCCTCCACGGGCTACTGTTCATCCACCGTCGACCTTCTCTAGCCTCCACCTACGACTGTTCATCCATGGGCTCCTGTTCATCCAGCCTCCACCGCGCGCTCCTCCACCGGCTACTGTTCAACCAGCCCTCTCCACGGGGTCCTGTTCAACCACCCCTCCACGGGCTACTATTCATCCTGCCCTCCACCGGCTACTGTTCAACCAGCCCTCCATGGGGTCTTGTTCATCCAGCCCTCCACGGGGTCCTATTCATCCAGCCCTCCACAGGGTCCTGTTCATCCATCGACTCGATCGATCGGGGTCCTGTTCATCCAGCGGCAACGGCCTCTACTACCATGGGTTCCTGTTAATCCAACCCCCCATCGGGAACTGTTCATCCGAACCCCCAACAACGCTCACTGTTCATCAAGAGGCAGCAGGTTCGATCGGCTTCAGTTAGCAGCAGTAGCAAAGGAATCGCTCGATCGGGTTCAGTTAACATGCATCGATCGATCGCTCGGGTTCAGTAACGCGTAGCCTGCAGTGCAATCGCTCGGGTTCAGTTAGAGCCCAACGCCTCGCACCCACGCGCGTACGTGTATGACAGAAACGCGCATCGCTCGGCGCCCGAGCACCCACCATAACCGCGAACTCCCCGATATTTTCTGCGCCCTTCCTTCTACCATGGTTTTTTCCATCATGGACGGCCCAAAGAATGTCAAGCAGCTGCGTCTCCGGCCCGCCAAGGACGAAAAGCCCATTTTCTGTCATGATTTTTTGTCATAGAAGTAGGAGCCCACCACATCTATGATGATACCGGGTTTTTTCACAATTATCGTCAAAGAAGTGTCATAAGCAAGACATGAAAAAAATTCGTTCGGCCCAAAATGTCACAGTGTGTCTTTTTTTTGTAGTGTATGTACGCTTCGACCAGGTGGGTCCCGACTGTCAGGGAGGATAAGGATGCTCTTCCTTGCGTGCGAAGATGTAGTTGGTGGGTCCTAGCAGTCAGGGGGAAAACATTTTTTTCGCAAAATACGGTGGCCCGTCCAGTGGGTCCCTGCTGTCAAATGGAGGAATCATTATTTTGTGCGTAATAAGGTTGCACTTCCTTGCTGTGGCCATGGACCCAGCTGTCAGCCTCTCCACGTACAGTACTCTTCCGATGGAAGTCGTTCCTTGACCACATTGACCACGCCGCGCTGAGAGCACCAAGGCGGTGGACGACGGCGAGGCCTAGGAAGGGGACGACGCAGAGCCGGGGAAGGCGCGGCAGTGGATTTCCACGCGGAGAGGAGTATGAGGGTCCACTGGTTCGGCTGCTGTGTGAGGCTACCGTCACCGCAGAATAATAGGGGGTGTGGGTGAGTAGTGGGTTGGCCTGGCCAGCGGTGGGAGTAATAGGGGTGGTGAGGCCTCCGTGGCAACACAGCCGGCCACGGGAGGCAGGAGCACGCGGCACGACCGGCGCTGGTTTGGGCGGCTGGAGCAAGAAGACTAGAGGTTGAAGAATCACCAGGGTCGTTGGATGGACATCGTACGGTCACTGGAGCTAGAATCGCTCATATTGACTAAGTTGACAAAGCCCTTCGTCCCCGTCAACTTAGTAGGCCCACAAGTCAGCCTCCAACTATGGTGGGTCCCAGCTAGTTGGGGGTATTCATTTTTTCCCGCGCCGAGTGCATCCAAGGTGGTGGACGAGGGCGAGGCCCCGGACAGCAACGAGCCGGAGATGGGAAGACGCGTGAGTGGAGTCGCAGACGGAGAGGTGTACGAGGGTTAACTGGTTCTGGTGCGGCGTGGTTTGGCAGTCAGTGGATAAGAACAGGAGCTGTGGAGGGGTGGAGGGATGGCCTGGCCAGTGGTGGGGTAGCGCTTCACAGTGAAGCGTGCTAAGCAGAGCTGCTAGCAGTAGGAGGCGGGAGCAGGTGGTCTCGACGGCGCTGGAGGAAGAAGATGAGAGATTGAAGATGGATGTTGGTCGTTGGATGTAAATCCAACGGCTAACGATGTCAGAATCATTTGTTTACTAAGTTGACAACGACTTGCGTTGGCTTCGACCTATTGGCCTACATTTCAGCCTCCAAAAAAGTGGCACATCTTCTACCCATTTTTTTAGAATTTACAGTACATTTGATCTTTTTTTGAGAATTCAGTCCATTTGCTGGGTTGGGTGAACAAATAATGTAGCGTCCATGCAGCCCATTTTTTTAAAAACTACAGCCCATTTTCACTATCTCGAAATACACGAGTTTGCTGGGCTGGCTGAACAAATAATGTAGCGTCCGTGCGGCCTATTTATTTTTTTTCCTAAAAAATTACAGGCCATTTGCACTTTCTCGAAATACACGATTTTGCTGGGATGGTTCTAATTATAATGTTGGGTTGGGCGCAGCAATGTTATCAAAAAATAAACAGGGGCTGAGCATTTTGTTATAACAATGGTACGCGTCGGTGCTATAAAGACGGATTTTAACCCCTTTCCGGGACGACATTTGGAACCGTCGCCAAGTGAGTGTGGGCGATAGGGGGTCCTTCCCACATGACCCAGAAATCGTCGGGATAGGCCCTCCTGGGACACAGGCTGGGGCCGTGTGCGATCGGGCGAGGCATCGAAACCCAATCATTTCCGTTTGTATGTACATCCCACACGGTGAATCCCAGAAAAACATTTCCGTTCGTATGTATATCACACACAGTCAATCCAAGGAATACATTTCCGTTCTTATGTACATCCCACACAGTCAATCAAGGGAAAACGTTTCCGTTCGTATGTACATCCCACACAGTTTTATGTATACGCTCGTGTGTGAAAGGTGTAACTATCACACACGCTCTGCCTTGCTTAACTGTTTGCTTTTATGAACTACATCACACACGATTTGATGTAGAAAATTGTGTGGCATTGGGCTATCCATCACAAGCGCTTTTACTACCAGAACCGTTTGCAAAGTGCCATGACCGTCTGTTCTCTTGTTAGATCGCACACACTGTTTTCTTTCTAACCGTGTGCACATTATTTTATTAGCTCGTGTATTTTTTTTGCCTGTAATTTATTATTCGAATTGGAAAATTTCAAATATGAAATGTGCAATTCAAATTCTCAGCACAATGGTTCAACAACGAATCCATAAATAAAATTTCCAGTACAATATGTTTAGTAATTACAGGATTAGGCAGCAATTAACTATGATGAACCACAATATTTAAAGGCGGTAAAGGTGAAGAGACAAGTGTAAATCATTTTGACTGCCGACGGTGTTGAAGAAGCAGAATGCCCATAATGTGCCTTCCTGCATGCCATAGGCACGAACCACTTTTCTCCAATCCCTTGTGACGATCGCCCGCCCATCCTTCACCGCCTTCAGGAAGACTTCTAGAGCATTATCATGGCAGCATGAATTATATACTTTAACCTTAGTTGCCTCCACTCCGGTCATGTAGTTTGCAAGGTAATCATCAGTAAATAGCTTTGGAAACCACTGAAAAGAGAAAAATATCAGATACTGAGGTCTAATAGAGTAACTTGTTGTGGGCAGGGGGGAAAGGCAACACATTACTTACCATCCTAAAGTTCACTATTGTCTTGGACAAAGTGTAAATAAGGAGCTTAATTCCAATCACCCGTTTCTTTCGCCTAACAATCTTTCTTAGTTTCCTCACTTGACGCTTGTTCATGAATATCTCTTTGCCCCATATGCAAAAGGGATCGAGGCATGGATCTGTGCCGCTCATATATGTACCTACAAGCAACTAGTAAATGTTAGAAGCTAAACTGAGGTTGCACAAATGATGTAAAATACAACTAACTATGTTCCTAAGTACAAGTATTTTTTTATATCAATATGAACTACATATGGATGTATATAGAATTATAGATATAGTTTAGATTAGAATCTAGATTCACTCATTTTGCTCCTTATGTAGTCTATATTGGAATCTCTAAAAATACTTATATTCAGGAATAGATGGTGTACAAGACATGGGATGCAGCTAACCTCGACGGCAAACAACAGCATCGCCCATTGTAGCCGTGTGTGAGTACATGGAAAGCCAATGTTAACTACAACAGGGTTAACATCCACCAAAAATAGCAAATGGTAATAAAACGGCAGCATCTGTAATGATATCTTCATTGCGAAAGAGTATCACGGTAGCAAAGGGACGGATTAAAAAATGGATACAACTGTTAACTGCAACAGGCTTACCAACATCCTAATTCATGTTTTTAAGTTTGTATCCATTGAAATACAACTCTTTAAAAATGGATACAACTTTTAATTGCAACAGGCTTAATGGCCATTGAAACCGGTACTAATAAAAATGCAATTGGCAGAGTTAAACATCACAAGGCAGGTGCTGCCAGAGTAGATAATGGCCGAGTTGTCTATAAAAAGGTAGGGAAAATAGCTAAAACATGTCAGGCATGTTTACTACAACATGCTTAGTACATCGACCGTACAAAACATAGCCATTAATTGCAACTGGTATTGGTAAGATTGAACTGGTGAGTACATACTTGGTAAGTCCTGAGAGGTGGTTGCTGGGGCACTTCATCTTGGCCAGAGCCCGCCCAAAGTCAGCGGCGGTGGAGGAGAGCTGTTCCTCCGGGTCAAAGCATGGATCAGTGCCACTGACATGTGTACCTACAGGCAACTAGTAAATGGTAGAAGTTAAACTGCAATTGCACAAATGATGTGAAATACTGTAAGACATGGGATGTAGCTAACCTCGACGGCAAACAACAGCATCGGCCGTTATGACCCTGCGTAAGTACATGGACAGGCATGTTAAGTACAACAGGGTTAGCATCCACCAAAAATAGCAAATGGGCAGCATCTCTAATATATCTTCATTGCGGAGAGTAGTATGGTAGCAAATGGACAGATTAAAAAATGGATACAACTGTTAATTGCAGCAGGCTTAGTAGCATCCTAAGTCATGTTTTGTAAGTTCGTAGCCATTGTAATAAAAAGGTTTAAAATGGATTCAATTGTTAATTCCAACGGGCTTAATAGACATTGAAACCGGTACTGACAAAAATGCAATCGGCATAGTTAAACATCACAAGGCAGGTGCTGCCAGAGCAGAGAATGGCCCAGATGTCTATAAAAAGGTAGGGAAAGTAGCAAAAACGTGTTAGGCATGTTTACCAGAACATGCTTAATACATCGACCGTACAGAACATAGCCATTAATTGCATCTGGTATTGGTAAGATTGAACTGGTGAGTACATACTTGGTAACTCCTGAGAGGTAGTTGCTGGGGCACTTCATCTTGGCCAGAGCCCACCCAAAGTCAGTGACGGCGGAGGCGACCTGTTCCTACGGGTCGAAGCGTGGATCAGTGGCACTGACATGTGTACCTACAGGCACCAGTAAATGGTAGAAGTTAAACTGCAATTGCACAAATGATGTGAAATACTGTAAGACATGGGATGCAGCTAATCTCGACGGTAAACAACAGCATTGACCATTATGACCCTGCGTAAGTACATATCTCTAGTGATATCCCGAGTCATGTATTGTAAGTTTGTTGCTGGTATTGGTGAAATTGTGCTGCACACGGTAATATTTGAACATCACAAAGTGTGCAATACTGAAATAAACAAGGCACGAACATGCTTAATACATCAACCATACAAATCATAGCCATTGCAAGGGTATTGGTAGGATTTAGCTGGTCAAATCTTACCTGTTAAGTCCTGGGGGGGTAGTCGTTGGGGCACTTCATCTGGGCCAGAGCCTGCACCATGTCGGTGGCGGCGGCGGAGGTGAGGTGTTCCTCCGGGTCAACACGCATAGCGGCCATCGAGCCATGGACGACCATCAGCTCTTGGCGATGGGGATTTGGAGGCATGAGGATGTTTCACAGGCGCCATTTAAGCAATAAGGCTGGGGTCGTGATAGAGATCGGTTGGTTACCTGACTGGATCCGAGCAGATCCTAGATGTGGTTGAAGTTGTGGTTGTGGCGGCGGCTGTTTGAGATGTCGGTAGGGGGAGGCGCGAGGGGGGGGATACTGAGGGTGGGGATGTGGTTGGAGGAATAAATTCTGAAATCGCGCGCCTAATGAAAGTTTCACTACGAAACTTGAAACTTGGGCGGGGGAAACACACAACGCAGACATAAAATACTCGTGTGTGAGAAAAAAGAAAGTTGGCAGATCTCGTCTCCAAAAAAATGTACACGTGTAGTTGATTTTTTCAGTCAATGGTACGCCTGGTTTATTAGGAAACATGGCACATGTAACTGACTTATGGATCATTAACGCAAAAAAAAGCAGACGGGTACGACATAGAGACCATGTGTTTTGTGATCTTCTAATGATTAACACAAAAAGCGCACATGGGCACACATGCTAATCAATGCTCAAAGCCCTCAAAGGATGCTCTTACCGACATTGTACGTTAATACTACAAACTTAAAGTACTACTAGTAAATTGCTCTAATACTACAAACTTAAACTACTTCTCACATGCTGCCACTGGGGCATGCTGGCCAGACGCCGGCATTCTCCTTCCCAGCCTTGTAGGCGGCAACCCACCGTGCTTCGATCTCTGCCAAGTTCTCCTCACCACGGCGTGTGGCCTCTTTTTCCTTGCGGCGGCGGGACTCTCTTTTCTTGACTGCTTTCTGCCTTTTCCGCTCCTTCTGTGCGGCTTTGGTTGCCTCTAGATCCACCACCCATTCGGCCATGGCAGCCTCAAAGTCCGCCCATGTAACTGTCTGGCCGCCGGCGGCGATGAACTCGGCGCGGCGAGATGCCATTGCTTCCTTACCATGTGTGCGGTCGCGAGCGGCGAGGAACGCGGCGCGGCGGGATGCTATCGCTTCCTTACCAGTTACTGTGCGCCGCGGTGCCATGGACGACGCCTAGAGAGAGCTCTGGGACGGAGGGGACGGGCAGTCGTACAGTCCGGTGGTATTCAAGAGCTCAATGAAAAATGACAACAGAAATTTGGCTTCCCATACAATTTTGCTCATTCATTATCGCACACGGTTCATCTCCGTCACTTCCGAAAACAGTGTGCGCTGAGCCTATTGTGTGTTGTGTTATGATTGGCCGGAACCCCGGCCATGCGGATCACGCGTGTGCACCGTAGTGTCGGATCTCGGGTTCCGGCAAAACCCTTAAGGTTCGAACTCTGGGGTGCGCGCAGAGATTTCCTCCCTACCGATCTACGTCTTAGCTCGCTAAGGTCTCGTGGACGAACTCGACGAACTCACAGCACAAAGACACAAGATTTATACTGGTTCGGGCCACCGTTGTGGTGTAATACCCTACTCCAGTGTGTGGTCGTGGATTGCCTCTTGGACTGATCGTGAATAGTACAAGGGGAAGAACAGCCTCCTGAGGTTGAGGTGTTCTTGTGCTTGTGAGTGGCTAAGAATCAGCTAAGGACCCAATGCCCCTACTATGGTGGCTAGCTCTACTTATATAGGCCCTAGTCCTCTCCCCAAATATTGAGCGGGAAGGGAGCCAACATTGGCGGCCAATTTGAAAGGGGACAACTAGTACAAGCTATCCTGACAAAAGTGGTCGTCACCTGCGAAAGGGCACTGGTGATGACGCCGTCTTGGGCTCCACGATGACCTCCGTTCTGCTGGCCGGCCGGTCTTGGTCTTGTTGCATGGATATGGAAACCTTTGCCTGATGCCTCGGTACTCCGCTCCTGCGCTTGCCCTCTTTAGCACCAAAGAGGAAACAAGGACTCTGCGCGCACTGGCGCCCGCCTGTTGCCGATCGTCATGGCTCACGTCACGAGAGCCTCGCGAGGTTTGCCCCGCCTTGATATCTCTGCCCCTCGTGAGCTTGCCTGGGGAGGACGCTCCAGAGGAGGTCGTGTGTCGTCCGCCTCGCGAGGCTTGGCCCCTCGCGAGGGTCTTGGATGCCTTGTTGATGAAGATAGGCCGCACAGGCCTGCTACCTTAGCCATGCCGCGGGCCGCAGGCAGGCAAGTGTGGGGACCCCCGTTCCCAGAACGCCGACACGTAGGATGCGCCGTGATCGAACAGCAATCCACGTCCCTCACATCACACCTGTGCACCTATAGCTGGATTGGATTTATATGCACTAAATGCGTAGAAAATGCACATAATTCCCTAAATATGGTAAATGAGACAAGAGAAATGCCAAATTTAAACACGGTGATTTGCAGGGTGTATGTTCATCGTAGAAAAAAAACTCCGGGGCAAAGAACGAACAAAATTTGGATTCCCCTTCAATCTTGGTGATTTCCCTCTCGAAAGCATGGAACTTCCTCGGTGATGGTTCGATTTATGAAGGGCGTGCATGACGACATAAGCCAAACCTTCTCAAATTTTTACCAGGGCATGGTGAGGTCATACTATGGCACACCATGCCAGGCGTCATGTTTTTCAAGCATTTATTTCATTTTTTCAATACTTGAAAACCCAATAAACAAACGTTTGTGGTTGACTATTGCCACACATTTGTTCGAAATATATGTCCCTTCCTGGTAAAAGGCATGAGAATTTACTAAATGGTACGAGCATGGTTTTCCAGGCCGTTCTTGTGCACCCTTTCATGCACCGATTGTTCGAACTTGAATTATGTGCATTAATGCCTAGGAAATGCACATACTCCCCTAAATATGGCAAATGAACCCGGAAAAGTGCCAAATTTGAACACGTTGATTTGCAAGTTGTATGTTCATCATAGAAAAAAACTCGTGGACAAAGGACAAAGGAAATTTGGATCCCCCTTCAATCTTGGTGATTTCCCCCTCGAAACCATGAAACTTCCTCGACGATGGTTTGATTTATGAAAGGCGTGCCTCACGACATAAGGAAAACATTCTCCAATTTTTACCAGGGCATGGTGAGGCCATACCATGGCACCACGCCAGGCATCATTTTTTTCCAACCATGTGTTTCATTTTTGTATAGTTGTTAACCCAGTAAACGACGCGTTTATGGTTGACTATTGCCACACATTTCCTTGAAATATGTACACATTCCATGTAAATGGCATGATAATGTACTAAATAACACGAGCATGGTTTTCCAGACTGTTCTTGTGCACCTTTTCATGCACCGATTATTCGATTTGAATTATGTCCATTAATGCCTAGAAAATGCACATAATCCTATAAATATGGTAACTGAGCCCAGAAAAATGTCAAATTTGAACACGTTGCATTTGAGGCGGTATGTTGATCGTTGGAAAAAAACTGAATGACAAACTAGGATGGAAATTTGGATTCCCCTTCAATTTTGGGGATTTCCCTCTCGAAAGCATGGAACTTCCTCGGTGATGGTTTGATTTATGAAGGGCGTGCATGGCAACATAAGCCAAACCTTCTCAAATTTTTACCACGGCATGGTGAGCTCATACCATGGCACCATGCCAGGCGTCATGTTTTTCAAGCATTTATTTCATTTTTTCCATAGTTGAAAACCCAACAAGCAAACATTTGTGGTTGACTATTGCCACACATTTCATTGAAATATCTGTCCATTCCTTGTAAAAGGCATGAGAATTTACTAAATGGCATGAGCATGGTTTTCCAGGCCGTTCTTGTGCACCCTTTCATGCACCGATTGTTTGAACTTGAATTATGTGCAATGCCTAGGAAATGCATATAATCCCCTAAATATGGCAAATGAACCCGGAAAAGTGCCAAATTTGAACACGGTGATTTGCAGGTTGTATGTTTATCATAGAAAAAACTTGTGGACAAAGGACAAAGGAAATTTGGATCCCCCTTCAATCTTGGTGATTTCCCACTCGAAACCATGAAACTTCCTCGGTGATGGTTCGACATATTTACCAGGGCACGGTGAGGCCATGCCATGGCACCACATCGGGCATCATGTTTTCCAAGCATGTATTTCATTTTTCTATAGTTGTTAACCCAATAAACAACGCTTCTATGGTTGACTATTGCCACACATTTCCTTGAAATATCTGCCAATTCCTTGTAAAAAGGCATGAGAATGTACTAAATAGCATGAGCATGGTTTTCCAGACCGTTCTTGTGCACCTTTTCATGCACCGATTGTTCAAATTTGAATTATGTGCATAATTAATGCCTAGAAAATGCACATAATCCCCTAAATATGGTAAATGTGTTTGAAAAACTGTGAAATTTGAACATGTTGCATTTGAGGCGCTATGTTGATCGTTGAAAAAAAACTGAATGACAAACTAGGACCGAAATTTTGATTCCCCTTCAATCTTGGTGATTTCCCTCTCGAAAGCATTGAACTTCCTTGGTGATGGTTCGATTTATGAAGGGCTTGCATGACGACATAAATCAAACCTTCTCAGCTTTTAACCAGGGCACGGTGAGGCCATACCATGGCACCATGCCAGGCGTCATGTTTTTCAAGCACGTATTTCATTGTTCTATAGTTGATAACCTAGTAAATGACGTGTTTGTGGTTGACTATTGCCACGCATTCCATTGAAATGTATGCCCATTCCTTGTAAAAGGCTTGAGAAATTACTAAATACCACGAGTATGGTTTTTCCAGACCGTTCTTGTGCACCTTTTCAAGCACCAATTGTTTGAATTTGAATTATGTGCATTAATGCCTACAAAATGCACATAATCCCTTAAATATTATA
Source organism: Triticum aestivum (assembly GCF_018294505.1). Taxonomy (NCBI): domain Eukaryota; kingdom Viridiplantae; phylum Streptophyta; class Magnoliopsida; order Poales; family Poaceae; genus Triticum; species Triticum aestivum. The sequence goes on along the minus strand of NC_057802.1, from coordinate 350,081,277 downwards.
AATGAACCCGGAAAAGTGTCAAATTTGAACACGGTGATTAAAGGGTTTATGTTCATCGTAGAAAAAAACTCATGGATGAAGGACAAAGGAAATTTGGATTCCCATTCAATCTCGGTGATTTACTATCGCACACGATTCATCTCCGTCGCCTCTGTGAACCGTGTGTGCTCACTCACACATGCAAAAGGAAAAAAGAAAACCCTCGCCCACTTCGTCCCCACTCACTCGCCGCGGACTCCTCCACAACTTGGCACCCTAAGCTTGACGGCTATTGGCGGCGGGCGTTGGTCGCGCTCCAAACGACACGGGATTTTGCCCCTACCGCTTTCTGCTGCCTATCTGCACCGAAATTCTAGACTCTGGTCGACTGGGGTTTTCTGCGGGATTGGGCCAGGGATTTTCTCATGGAGAAGCTAATCAAATTAGCGAAATATTCACTCATCTCTTATCGCAGTCCGTCATCTATGTTAATCAACCGGCGAAAATCATCGTGGAATAATTTTTGTTCTAGCTGATTCGTGGGTGTTCATTCATGTGTCCACAGTGCGAGCACAAATTGGGCAACTGTGGTCGTGGCCAGTCGGAAACAAAGTTCTATCTCACCATTCCGGATGACTTTAGGGAGCGCTCAGTATGTTCAATCTCAACCTATGACGGTCGGCATGGCCTAAATTTGTGAACATATACCATTTGTTGCTACATTATCTATATATTTTGTATCAAATCTTTGTTACATTATCTATTTTTAATTCTATATTTTTGTAGTTTGCTTTCATCTATATATTGATCTGTTCTATCAGTTACCCCCATATTTGCATCTTGCTTTGTTATTTCAATATATCTAATTTACGATCTTAATTTTCATTTCAAGCAGTACATCCCTTGCTTTGCAAGAATAGGAGTAGAAGGAAATATTGGGCTTTACTTTGTTGATGACTCCCAGGATAACATGTTGACAATGCAGCATGGATATACAATGATGGTTAGTGTAAAACTTGATAAAGATGGTCACTCCTATTTTAATGCGGACCTTTGGAGAAAAATGTCGAAGTGTTATGAACTGAAAGCTGGCAATAAAATTCTAGTGCGTGCACCACTGCCTGGTCTAATTAACATGGATGTTTACTTCCCCAACGTCATCAGCCGATCAAAGTCTGATCGAGGTTAGTGTCCTTTCAACTTTATTCATGTTGTCATATTACTTAGCAAAATTGAGGTATTTGTTCTGACTAATTGATCACTATTTAAGCAACCAATTGTGATATCATATTCTGACTCCGTTCCTAGGCAGCAACAAATTCTATTTACCAATTTATGCGCACTATATATTCTTCTGCCATGTTCTGAATAAATAATTCCTTTCCACCTTTTAAGCAGGATATGTTGGATGCATAGTGAACGATCTGTATGTTACTAAGCGTACCAAATTTCACTGGAAGGACTTGAAGCATGTCATAAACTTTGTTGATAATCTCACATAGATAGCATAGCATATGAACGCTAGATTTTGGATGGGATTAATTAGACCTATGGTGCACACGCTGAACAAGACCAATTGTGTGCACGAAACACTGGTAAAAAGTCTTATTTTAATGTTGATGCTCATAAACTATATATATCTTCAACGATATGTTAAAATTAGTTTTTATTCTACATGTCAACAGAAATTGCCCCCTGTAGCAGTTCTTGGATCAATTTCCCTGCATGGTCGAATTACACTTGTGCCTCCTAATAACGCCAAAGTGATTGCAAGGTACCGCATTTCCCACAGAAATGGAATCATTCAAATTAACAAGTTCTCGCTTCTCGTGGCAATGCATCCATATTGGAAAATTGGAGACACTGTTCTACTCATGCTCTACCAAGGCACAGGAGGGTTCTTCCTTTTCATTGACGAGATGCCGAGTTGCCGTGATCAAGCTTCTTCCAGTGGATAGTTGTGGTTGTTGGCCCTCATCCTCTTAAAATGTGTTAGTTGTTACTATATATGTTAAGTATGTAGATATGGACCATATGGTTGTTGGCCCTTAGCCTCTTAAAATGTGATAGTTGTCACTATGTTAAGTATGTAGATATGGACCATATGGTTGTCAAAACCGTGTTGCGAAGATCCTCCTTTTGTCAAATAGTGTAACCACTATATATATATATATATATATATATATATATATGTTACTCAAATTTTGTTACCCAAGTTCATAAATTTTCTTGAAAAGTATCAGTATCGTACATAGTTCATTGAGTTTAAGTGTGTGCCCGATGTCCAGAAGGCATTTGCATATTAACTGTCCATATTGCAAATTCACACACATGTCACCATAAGGAAACGTATGTGTAACATACTAATCATCGCACACGAGTACTCGCAGACGCATCGTGTGCGATAATCCTAGCCACCGCAAGCAACTAGTTTGCATTTTTCAATGTTTTTTGTACACACAAAATTGCACACAAAATAACTGTATTGACCGTCTGTGTTGTAATTTCTCATCGCAAATAGTTCATCCGAGTCGGCTGTTTGCCACGTATCACACACATCTTGTTTACACGACTCGTTTGTGTTCTTTTGGCTCATCGCAAAAAGTTCATCCATGTGAACTGTATGCCGCATATCACACACATCTTGTTAAGTTGAACCGTTTCTCATTGTAGAAAGGTGTAAGATGCAACTCATTGTATTCCATGGAGTAGGTTACAATATATACACCGGATGTCTTGCGTGACAAGTAAACTAAGCCTACCATATCTCTAGAAGTCAGCTATACAAGGCTAGAGAAGATATGAGTAGCAATAAAAGATATGTCACCTTCAACACCCCCCCGCAGTCCAAGCGTCGGCGTCAGCGATGCAAAGTCTGGAACGGAACTCCTGGAATGCAGCGGTTGGAAGCCCCTTGGTCATAATGTCGGCAAACTACTGGGTGGTTGGTACATGAAGAACACGAAGCTAACCTAACTGTACCTTCTCGCGGACGAAGTGAACGTCAAGTTCCATATGCTTAGTGCGCTTGTGCTGCACTGGGTTGGCCGCGAGGTAGGTCGCCGAAACATTATCACAAAAAACCACCGTAGCTTTCGGGATTGGAACCCGAAGTTCACCAAGTAGCTGACGGAGCCCACATATCTCGGCAACAACATTGGCAACGGCACGGTACTCGGCCTCGGCACTCGAGCGGGAGACGGTGGGCTACCGCTTGGAGGACCAAGAGATGAGAGAGTCATCGAAGAAGACACAATATCCCGACGTGGAGCGGCGAGTGTCAGGACAACCGGCCCAATCCGCATCAGTGTAAGCAAACAGCTCGGTGGAGGCGGAGGCGCAAAGACGAAGTCCGAAGGTCAGTGTGCCACGAATATACCGAAGCATGCACTTGTCTAGAGACCAGTGAACATCACAGGGCGAGTGCATATGCAAGCAAACTGGCTGCACCGCAAACTGAATGTCTGGTCTGGTGAGCGTGAGGTACTGAAGAGCACCCTGCGGTAGAGAGCGGCATCAGTGGCTGGTTGCCCAGCAGTAGAAGAAAGCTTTGGCTTGGCCTCGGCAGGAGTGGCAGCAGGCTTGCATTCGGTCATACCAGCACGATCCAGGAGATCAAGAGCATACTGTCCTTGATGAAGAAAGAATCTGGAGGAATCAAGTCGCATATTAATGCCGAGGAAGAAGTGCAATGCGCCCAAGTCCTTCAGTCGAAACTCAGAACCAAGACGACCGATGATGTCACGAAGGAGATCCGCACGAGAGGCGGTGATGACAATATCGTCAACATACAAGAGAAGCATGGCGACATGATCAGCTCGATGAAGCAAATAGCGACGTGTCCGAGGTGGTGCTGCGAAACCCAAGAGCAGTGAGAAATGCTGCAATGCGTTGATACCAAGCACGAGGCGCCTGTTTCAGACCATAGAGAGACCATGAGAGCAAGCAGACGTCATCAGGCCGAGTGGGATCAACAAAACCGGTAGGCTGCTGACAAAGAACATGCTCCTGGAGATGACCATAAAGAAAGGCGTTGTTGATGTCGAGCTGATGAACAAGCCAATGACGAGATGTAGCGAGCTAAAGAACAACACGAATCTTGGCGAGTTTGACAACCGGAGAGAAGGTCTCTGAGAAATCAACACCGGCACGTTGTGTAAAGCCGCGAACAACCCAACGAGCCTTGTACGTATCTAAAGAGCTATCCGGAAGAAACTTATGCAGAAATACCCACTTGTCGGTGATGATATTAGCTCCAGGGGGACGAGGGACCAACGTCCATGTCCAGTTGGTGACGAGGGCATCATACTCAAAACGCATGGCTGCGAGCTAATGCGGATCACTCAACGCAGAGCGCACCGAGCGCGGTACGGGAGAGATGACTGTGACACTGAGGTTATGATAATGAGGGTTCGGTTGCCGAATCCCGTCCCTGGCGTGTGTCACCATAGAATGATGAGGCGGCGGAGGCGGGGGCCGAGCCCGATGTCGAGGAAGAGCCGCAGCCTCGGGTGAAGACGAGCCCGCGGTGACAGCAGCGGGTGACGAGGCGGCGGTCGAGGCCGGATATGAGACCGCCGATGACGACAGCGGGACCGCAGCCGAAGCTGCGGATGACGAAGGCGACGAGACAGCCGCGACTGACGGTGACAAAGCCATGGGCCAGGCCGTGGGTAGCGGCGATGAAGACTTCTAGAGATATTGTAGGCTTAGTTTACTTGTCACGCAAGACATCCGGTGTATATATTGTAACCTACTCATGGAATACAATGAGTTCCATCCTACTCCAGCGAATACAATGAGTTGAACCATTTCTATTGTGTTCCCTAATCGAAAACAGTTTGTCCGAGTGAACCGTATGCCGTATATCGCACACACATTGATATGGCTGCCCGTTTCTGTTGTTCTACCTGATCGCAAATAGTTCGAATGGATTAACCGTGTGTCCTGCATCGCAGACACATTGATATGGATGCCCATTTCTGTTGTTCTGCCTCGTCGCAAACAGTTGGAATGGATTAACCGTGTGCCTTGCATCGCACACGCAACTAAAATCTGAACCAGCTTTTATGGCTCTGCCATCGCAAACATTTTGCACCTTTTTTGACGGTTTTTTACACCACCGTTTGCGATTATTGCATCGCACATAGTTTCGGCAAAGGGTCTCTGATCGTAGTGTCACGTTAGCAGTATCCTGCAGTAGTGTAAATATATTTAAATAATAAGTGATCTATTATTAGATTGGTCTTTAAATCTTACCAAGCTTTTGTACACAATCACCAGGATTTTTGTTGCCTTAATGTAAAAAATCCAGGATTTTATTGTTAAGAAATTATTTTTATAAGTTAATAAGATGTGGGATATTGTTTTCCTATATATGTAAGTATCTATTAAATATATGATGACAATAACAATAATATATAATAACGTACAAAATAATTTAAATATATATAATATAGTTAGAAGGGAAATATAAGTTGGACCAGGCATTCCTATTCTTATATAGAAAAATAGAACAGACCTCCGCGTTTTCTTCAAAAAAAACATAAGTTGGGCTGCTGATGATTCAGGGAAAATAAAACCTCAGATGGGAGGTCCATAGGCCGCTCGATACATGACGGCCCTCAAGAAAATACAAACTGGCATGTCGTGGGTTGCGCATGTTAAAAAAGAAAGCCTAGACGGGGCAGCCCACAACCCACCTCATACTTGCTGGCCCACTGATAATAAATGATACCTGCCAGCTCCACAGCTTCGTTCTAAATTTATCTCCTTCAGTAACTATGTTGAAGCACATAAAAAAATGTAACTATGTTGACAAACCTGTGGGCCACAACGTCAGTATAGCATTAAGAGGAAGTATTTTTTCAATGAGGCACTTGCTTGAGTACGACCATAGACCTGGTGGGTCCCGACTGTCCGCCTCTCCATGTACAGTGCCCTCCAGATTCCTCTCATTTGTTCAGCATGTTCACAAGGCAGACAGCGGCGTCGCGGCGAGCTCACAAAGGCGCAGGACGAGATCGAACCACCCGAGGAAGTGCCTTATTTCTACTGAAACTACTGAACTAGCCCAGTGGCCAGGTGACACTACCCGACCGCTGTTCCACTGGGGTTCGATAGCTGATGCAGGGAAAATATCTCCAATTTTTTTGCCTCTGCCATTATTGACATGTTCGTCCCCATTGTCATCTACGCACACCACATCCAACACGTGCCAAAAATTCATCCCTCGTTTTCTTTGTTTTTCGCACACTCGACATTGTATGGGCATTTTGAAAATAGTATATATTTTTGACCGTGCATCATACGAAGATGTGCTATGCATGAATGCATGATGTTAACTGGCTGGTAGTTCCATTTTCGACCATGAATAAACTTCCAACATGATGTTATCCCTGTTTGAAAATGGCGTGTTAATATATATGCTCTGTCTCTGAAACTTGCAGTTTCTTATCTGAAACTAAAACTTGCAGTTTCTTCTCTGAGAATCACATTGTCTGCACTTTTATACTCCTATGAAACTACATTTTTAAGTGCTAAAAATAGATCTCTAGAATTCATAAAATACTTCATATGCTCAATACTGCAAATCTGAAATTCAAAAGACATTCATATTTGAAATTACTCTCAAAATACACAACACAAAACACAATTCACAACCTGCAAATACTGACAACCCTAAGCTCCTCCTGACAATTCACAACCTGCCCGACTATTGGGCTCGGGGCGGGGGGGCAGTCCCCTCCCATTCCTTGATGGCAGACAGCCGCCCCGTGAGACGATGTGAACGGTGAGGGAGAGGATGGCGGGGAAGCGTCGTCGGGCCAACTGCTTTTCTCCTCTTGCAGTTGGATTCGGTCGACAAAGACTCCACCGGCACGCTCTGGCACGGCACCCTGTAGAAGCTCGATCCTTCAATCTCTAGTGGATGCTCCATCTCGGATCGATACTCCCACCACCACTGCCTCATGATCGGATCCGGTGAATCTGTTTGCTCCATGGCCCAAAGGAGCAGCTCTATGCACTCCGGCGCGACTCCCTTTGGGAGTATCACCGCCTTTTCGCTCTGTTGCAGATACTTTAGCCATGGATGTCACCATCGCCGCTAGTTGGTCCTTGTTGTCAAACCAAGACTGTATCTCCAACATCCTAGCTAGCTTCACAGGGTCGCCGTCTGCGATCCTCACGTATCGGTTGTACTCCTCCATCGATCTACTTCTCCACATCACCTTCACTCGCCGGTGGTGGTTTTTGAATGGAAGAGGAGAGGAGTGGTGCTGGTTTTGGATTAGAACGGGAGAGGAGCGGCGCTGGTTTTGGATTGGAACAGGAGAGGAGGGGCGGTGGTTTTGAAATGGAAGAGGAGAGGAGCGGCACTGGATTTAGATTGGAACAGGAGAGGAGCGGTGATGGTTTAAGAGGAGAGGCGCTGGTCTTGGAAGTATTTTTTGTTTTGCGTATTTTGGGTCAAAGTTTGACCACGTATTGTATTAGACAAGCAAAATGTGAATGCATGTCACCAAAAATTGTATCGTTTGGTTCATATCTGAATGTACTTTCAAATTATATTATTTTTGCAACATGTAACATATATTTTATTTGTGAAAATCATGGTCAATTATGACCCAAAAAAAGGGAGACTAGTTAATATGGGGTCACTTTCTTAATTGAAGTGTAAATTGATGTTGATTTTGATCCAGTCACAGCGCGCCGACCCTCTCGTCCAATCCTAAATTGCTGTCGCACGCTCCTCTCCCTCTTCTCATTGCAAAACCACCTCCTCTCCTCTCCATCATCTCCATTCCAAAACCACCGTCTCGCCTCTCCCTCTTCTCCATTGCAAAATGACCCCCTCTCCTCTCCATCTTCTCCATTGCAAAACCACCGTCTCACCTCTCCCTCTTCTATATTGCAAGACCACTGTCTCTCCTCCCATCTTCCAAAGCTAGCACCGGACCTCTCAAAAGGACATCTATGGAGAGGATGCAGCAGCGAATCGGGCAGATCGCCGATGGCGACCGGGCAAAGTTAGCCAGGTTGAAGGAGATCCTTACTTAGTTTTACAATGAGTGGGAGATTTCAAGGACGGTGAGGGCCATGTGGCAATGTATGCGAAAGAGTAAGATGGTTGCGATGTACTCCTCGGCGGCAGCCACGCCGCAGTCCTTCGAGTTCATCGAGTATCTCCACTGGGTGATGGAGCAGACAGATTCACCCGAGGCGAAAGTCAGGTGGAGGTGGTGGGCATACAGGTCGAAGGTCGAGCATCCAGAGGATAACGAATCAATCGAGTACGGTGTGCCGTTCGTGAGGGTGCAGAGCCAGCCGGAGCCACTGGAGTATTCGTTCTCCCACCGCAAGAGGAGTCCGGATGGCACGACGTTGCTTCCCCGTCGTTCTCCATGGTTCCCGCACTGCTCGCCTCATTTCAATGGTGGTGGTAGGCTATAAGGTAAGCTTCGCACTAACCTAATCTTCCATCTGCGATCATGCTTGCGATCAGTGCGACGGCTAATGAAAATCGTGCTTACAATCAGTTTCCGAGTACTACGCCAATCACCCTAAAATAGCTCTGGACCTTTGGGTCAAAGTTGTGATACTGTGTACAAATAAAGAAAAATAGATTCGTGCTTCTTTAGAAAAGAGTACTCCCTAGAAAACTGCCAATATAAGCTACTAGTATTTGGTTAGATTTTGCTGCCGAGAAAGATCTGTCAACAGAGAGCGCCACACATCCCACAGGTGGTGGTGGATGCGAATGCGTGCATGGAGCATGGTTGGTGTCGGTAATTTTTACTTGGCACACCTTGCACTCTGCATATATGCCGGTTCCATCCGTACATTTGTGCAGTTCCACCAAAATGCAGCTGAATAACCCTATTTGCACAGATAATGAAAAAGCGTGATTACATTATAGTGGCACTAGTTGATGAAACATACACTAATAAACAGAAGAAAATATTGCGACAGTATCATAGTATGCCATGCTGCGAGGGCGGGATGGGCCCTGCGACGCCTCATACGGTAAGCCTCATACTGGAAATCAACCCAAGTCTCCCTGATACACCTTCTGCCAGTGATGAACATCAGTGTGCAACGGTAGTACAAGGAGGGGCCTTGAGACATTCCAATCTCTATTTTTGTAGAGATCAACTAAAATGAAGCACCCCAGTTTGCAGAAACGCTTAAACATTAACAATGGGACTAGTTGATGAAACATATACGAACAAAGAGAAGAACTTTCTTTATCTACATTGGAAATGAAATTATAGAGAGGACACTCGCAATATTTTAACTGTATTATTAATTCCTTTTATCAGTGGCACTAGGGTCGAGCAGGTGGCAAGCGAGGTGTATCGTGCGTCGTAAAGATGGAGGCCGGGGGTGCTTAGACTAGGATGCTAAATCCGGCTCTTTCAGTCCCTATCTTCCCCCCCTGATGTTTCTGTGGTAGCATTTGGGTTGTAATCCAAACTTGGTCGAGCTGGTGCCGCGTCCCCCTACCTGCCTAGCTTATGTGGCGAACTTGTCTCCTGCTAGTACTCAGTCTGTTCTAGTAGTAGTTGCATAACTACCCATTTACACTAAGGTGTTGTCAGATAATGGTTCTCTATGGTTGGGTTTCTTTAAAGAAATTGGAGAAAACCCCCTCTTTCGATATATAAAAAAATCAGTGGCACTAGCGGTGCCAAAACATTGCTTCAAATTAATAGTGCCACTAGATTAAGGTGCAAAATAATAACATTACTGCTTTATCATGGCAGTGCCGAAACAGTAGCACAAGAGCAGACTCAACATCCAGGATCTTTGGCAAACGGTCGGACCAAAAAGGAACATACCTCGTGATGGGAACCATATCTGCAGTCAACGCCATCGAAGAAGGGATGACACCAGTCACCAACATGGATGATTCAACTCATGGGACCTTTTTGTGCAGTTCACCTAAAATGAAGGAATGTCCCATGAGCTAGCAGCTTCTTCTTCATTTTTTTAAGAAATGGGCTCCAGCCCCAGTTCCATTTCCATCAGATAACGAAACCCACAGAGCTTCCTCTTCATTAGTTGCAATAAAATTGAGCAACATCAAGGTTGGTTGTGAAGCTCGTGGAATGTTCAACTATAATTTGGATATCATTTGTGCGGTTCAACTAAGATCAAGCATGAAATGTATATCTCTGTTTGCACAAAAAGGTGGAAAGGAGGGTGACTACCAAGTGATGAAAAATACATCAAATGAAAAGAAACATGTTCCTTATCTGAATGGCAATCCTACAAGGACAGTAGCAATTTCTAAAGCAGCAGCATTGCTAGATATTAGTGTGGGCATTAGGATTAACTATGACAACTGTTAAATACGACATTACCTTAATGGTGCCATTGCTTCATTTTACCAGCAACATTACATTAACAACTGCTACAGAGCTAGTATTTGGGCACGGGAGAGTAGGCGGACCAGGACAGTTGCATTTCTAACAAAAAGAAGCAACTTATCTTAATGGGAAATTTAGCAGGCCATGAAACAGTGCCATTGATTCATATTACTCAAGGCATTACATTGAAAACAGCATTGGTTTAACATGTTCTTACTTTTAACAGTGCAACTGCTACATTTTACCAGTGGCATTACATAAGAGGGCCTCGGGGCAACAAACATCAGAACAGGATATCTGGGTTGGTCCATTTATGTTTGGTATAGCCACCTTATACTGTGTGAGGCTAGCAAATCTAGTGCTGGACATACTCTGTTGACTTGTCCCCCCAGTCCCCACTTTCTTTCCTTTTTCAACCAATAGATCGGGTTTATATTGAGTTTGTACTGCGTTTCCCTTTATTTCCCTATTAGACCAAGAGACCAGTTGGATAGCCAGTCTCTACTACTTTTTGCCCCCATTATTTCCTCTTTCGACCAACTCCTAGATTCAGGTAACAAATCTTCCCCCACCCGCACCCCTTTCTTCCTTGTTCGAACCAAGTAGTACTAGATTCGAGTGCATGAACTAGTTTTACCTCTTAACAGTAAAAATTTAGGTGGCTTTCGAACAGCCGATCGATCCTATCTACGAGGGGGCGTGAGAAATAGTAAAAGATACAAATGCAGCGATGTTAGGAGCTGGGGAAGTAGAGCAAGGCCGGTTTCGAAGGAAGTTATACCTAAGGGTCGCCGGGATGTCGCTAGGTGGGCGGCAGGAGACCGAATCTACCCACACTATGACAGCAAGGAAGAAGGGGTCGGAGGCCCTCCCTAGCTGGCGGTGCATGGGAGAGAACGGCAAGGAACGCTGATTGGGACACACCGGCAGTGGGTAAGAGCCATCGCCGAGGACGACCGCCTGAACGTTGCACCTTCTCACCTTCCCCGACAAAGAGGATCCGGCTAGATCTGTGACCAGCGGTGATCAGAGAGAGTGTGTCCACCGCTGTCGTGTTTAGATCTAGAGAGGTCGAGACAGTGTGAAGAGAGCAACACTAGCAAGCAAGCGCGGAGGCTCCTGCCTATATAGTGGAGTTGTTTTCTTTTCTCTTCCGGAGCCGGCTTGACCTCGTCAATGACTGTCGAGAAGTCTTCATGCACGTGCCCCGGAGGCGTAGTTGTCATCATTTTGATCTGAAGCACCAGATTAACATATAACATGAAAAAATGCCACATGACAAGAAACCATAACCTCACTGCCCCAAGGAGACAACATGAATCCCGACGGACAAACTAGACAAGGATCAAAGCTCAAATTAAAGATAAACTCGTAGAAAAGGGGTCCATGGATAGATGTCCTAATTAACATAGCTGGCTTGACCTAGATGGCAACCGAGTAGTCTTCGTGCATGTGCCCCTAATGACCAGCGCCTTGGAGGAACTCAGTTGTCGCTGTTTAACCCTCGCAGTGATCCAAAGCACATGACACCTAATATTGCGAGATAAGAAGAAACCTTTTTTCGATTTCTCATCAGAACTACAGCCCTCTAGAACATAGCCGGCACGATATGTAGACGATAGCCAATCCAGCCGTGTTTGCTGGAGTCTGGTCACATGCATGGACAAACTGATCTTCCGTGTCATGCAGGGATCGTCCAGTCACCGACGGCTGTACAACATTGCTCCAGTACTATCGCTCGCCTCTTTCTTCTATTAACTCACCTGACTTGCGGGGCCGAGGAGTGTGCCTATGGTCGGTTCTTAATTGCCGTCCCACATGTGTGTGCAAACGCAATATGATGCGCGTTCCATTCGGAGAGCGGCGTGCCAGATCGACCGACCGTCTGGGGTGCAACGCGAACGCGACGGGCGTGTTGTATACTCCGTACATGTGTACCGCCGTTTTCTTGAGGCTTTGCTCCATGGCGCAAGCCATGGATACAAAACTATATTGTACTATTTAAAAGTCGAGCGCGGGGCTTTTCCCGCGCGGTAGGCGAGGCAGTTCCGCCTAGTTGGTTCGACAAAGATGCGAGAAGATGAGGGGGTAGGCCGTTGCAAACGTAGGGTTGTGTGATTTGACAGCGAGTTACTGCTGGACAGGCGGGGCCACATGATTTAACTTGCCATTATCATTTTAACTGCGGCGCTACGACCGGTGTGAGTCTCCCGATTCCTGACCACCTCCATGGTATACAGGTGCCTCTCCCAATGCTGCACCATGTAGAGGTTGGCTCTTGCATAAGAGCCCACTCCTCCACTTTTTCCTTGCCACAATCCTCCTCATATGCAAAAATGCCATGTAAGTGGGCTTATAGCCCACTATTGTACTTGCTCGTACATGTGCTAAGCCTGCCACATAGGCATAAAGTCTGATGTGGCAAGTTAATTAAGAAGAGAGAGACTAGTTTGGTGACCCCAGGAAGAAATGGTGCCAAGCGTGTGTTCCTAGGTGAAAAGACAATTTTGAGTCTATAGCTAATTAAATGAAGCAAGTTTAGCAACAAAAAATTAAGCACCTATGAATTGGGGACTTGAGTTGCTAAGCCATTGAATGCCCTTAGCACCTCATCTAAGCACCATTTCATTGGAAGAGGTCACTCCTTGGCAAATGCAATAAATACTACGAAGAAAGAGATAGAGAGAAGTAAAAAAATACTCTTATAGCCAACCTTATAGATAACCTTGTTGTATGAGTGACTAAGTGATGACTATGTATGACATGCCAACATCAGATAGCCTAACACACCGTGTGAAATCTCCAAGGGCGCGAGCAAGGCGACGGTCGTGGTAGGCGCGACCATGATACAGGCTGCTGGCAGCCCTTGGATCAGAGATCGAACGATCTCATGCTAAGTTGCTGAAAATTTGCAAAATAACCCTCCAGGATAGGATATTCACCCATAGGTCTAGAATCACGCCATGCAACCTTTCGATCTCAGATCCAAGGGCTCTCGGAAGCCCGTATCATGGGAGAATGAAAAGCTTCATATCACCTGTAATTTTCCCGACGCTTGACGTGCGAACACGCAGATGCATGAAGCCATTTAATTGGGCGTCTAGTACACATGACATCTAATTGGGCCCCCATAGTACTATGCATGAATCCATTTAACCACCGGGCAAGCCCACTACCCTGTGGTTTGCATGCCCCACTCAACATTTTACAATCGAAAAACCGCTAGCAGTTCACTCCTACTTGTCCCCGGTCGTCCTTTAATATTATGGCAGTTCGCTCCTAGTCATCATGTCCTTTCACATTATGGCAGTTCCACTAATCCTAACCCTCCTCCCAAATCCATGGCGTCCCAAATCTCCATGATCGGCGGTGAGTACAAGGTTAGAACCATCACTGCCGATGATTTCGACGTCATCTACACCCGTTGTTCCGCGATGGTGAAAGGATGCCTTGCTCGCTTCAGACGCGTGTTCGAAAAGTCAAATGATGAGTGGGTCACTGGGCTAGATGTTGAGTACACCACAGTCCTGGGAAAAGAGAAGAATCTAAAGGATGAAGAGAGGAAGAAGCCCGCCATGATCCAGGTTTGCGTGCATAACTTGTGCTTGGTCTACCACATATGCCATGCCGACATTGAGTGCGAGGATTTTAAGAACTTCCTCGGGGGCGGAAAAGTCAAATTATTTTCTGTAGACTTTACGAATGACAAAGAAGTCCTACGTCGGATAGGCCTCGTTGTAGGCAAGCCCTTCGACCTCCAGAAGAATGGTCTGGTGCCCTCCCGTGATCAGCCTTCAATGCTGACCCTGCCAGGAGCCATGGTTGATCCTTCATACTGTAAACTGACAAAACCTCCGCCCAAGTTTCATCGTGCATGGCAGTGGAATGTACTAGATATACACCACATCAATTACGCTGCAATGGATGCCTACCTTTGTTTCAATATACAAGGGTTGGATGAAGAGCGAGAGCCAAGTGTGCGGTTCAAGCAAAGAAGTATCAGCCAAGAGGAAGAGGGACAGGGACGAAGTCGAGCACGTGGACGGGGAGTCCGAGTAAGGTGGTAATGTTGTTGCTCAGGTGGTTGTAATGCAGTTACTGGATTAGGTGCTTAGTTTAATTTCAGGGTGCTTAGTTTTATTTGAGGGGTGTCTTGTGTTGAGCCGCCAGCGGAACTATGTTATGTTCCTTCTCGTTACTTTAACTCTTCAATATGTACATACTAGTATTTCTTATAGTTCATCTTGTAGTTGGTAGTACTACCACTCGTTTCTTCACATTATATACGTACAATATATATGGCCAACATCATATAGCCAGCAGTTTAGTTGTCAAAGAATTTCAGGGTGCTTAGTTTTATTTGAGGGGTGTGTTGTGCTGGACACCATTATTGTGACTCAAATCTCTTTTGCCATGTTATAATGACATAAATACCTATGGACCAACATGCCAGCTCTCCCCTATCTCACTATAGTACAATAAAGTGTGGGGCCTACTTGATCCCAACAGCGTTCTTATTTTCCTGTAAAATTATTTGCTTGGTTACTCCTGACAAGCGGGGCCACACTTATCATTGTGATAATCTACTTATTTTTGCCATATAACATGGTCAACGGGTTTGACATGAAAATAACAATGTTTAATGGCATTTTTGAGCAAACATCTGACGAAACGATGGCATTTTTGAGATATCTAATTGCATTTTGAGCAAGCATCTCACGGATCGATGGCATTTTTGAGTAGTTGTAACTTCTAATGGCAAACCTGAGTAGTGATACACAACTAGTGGCATAAATAATAAGAACCCAAGAATTAAATAGGTATGCTAATTTCTTTAATATAATTTAGCACCCCATTTAAGCACGTACTAGCTTTTTTAATAGTACTATCTGCATAATATGGCGACGAGCGCTCTCTATATGTACCACCTTTTTCTTTAATTTCATCTTGTTAGGTTTGCTCCATGGCGCAATCCATCGATACTACTACTGTACAAAAGTATGCATTTTTTAAAAGGCTAGAGGGCAAGGCAGTCTCGCTTGGTCGGTTTCACGAGAGGCGAGGGCCTTTGTGATTTGACGGCTCATTACTGCTGGAAGGCGGGGCCTTGTAATTTGACTGCTTGTATAAATGTTGCTGATGACCTGAGGAGGAGCAAAGAACCATGCGGTATACTCATTTTTTTCACTAGAGTACTAGTACGACGGGGGAGCACGAAACACGGCAGCCCAGTGCCATATGGCAATAAAAATGATTTAATTTGCTAGTCATCGATCCCACGGCGCCGCTCATCGTTAGCATTGTTCTATTCATGCCTCGCAAAGAGCATGACACATGCGGCGAAACACCTGAAGAAAAAGAAGAAACACAGGAGCAAAAGAATAAGGAAGATTATCACCCCAAAAAGAGAAGGAAGAAGCACACACAAGTTTGGGGCGCTGCTCTCTACTACATGAAGGGTTGCTGGCTGTGGAGTCGTAACTTCTTCTTCATCGCCTCCACGCCCTCCATCTCCTTGTGCATCTCCTCCGCCATCTTCTTCATTCTTTCCATGACGCGTGATTTCTCGCCGCGAGCCTTCATCATTTGTTCCACGGCCGCATTATGTACCTTGATAGCAGTTGGGTGCTCGATGCGGAGCTTCGCCAACTCCTCCTTCTGTTCCATGACGAGGGCCTGCAGCATCTTCATCTAGGAACTACTCTTCTCATGCAGCTTCTTCCAGCCGGCGTTCTCCTCCTTCAGCAAGTCGAGCTCATGCCAGAGCTTCGCCTTGTACTCCTGAAGTTGCAGGAGTTCGCCGGTCACCTTCTTATCCGAGGCAATGCTCTTCTTCAGCAGCATCACCAAGCCGGCGATCAACTCCCCCTGCTCAATGAGCTCAGTGGGCATGTCACCGAGGCTCTCCTTCAGCAGCTCCACCAAGCCGTCAATGAACTCCTCCTGCTTATTGAGATGATCGGGCATGTCGTCGAGGGATAACGACTCCAGCGCTGCCAGCTCGGCATGTTTGCCTCCGCGGTTAGGGCGCTCCTGGGAGCCCTCTCCTCCGCGGCTAGGGCGCTCCTGGGAGCACTCGTTCCACGGCTAGGCCGCTCCTGGGAGCCCTCGCCTACCCATGAGATATCTTTCGAGGTCTCTACGAGGCAGCGAGCCCTCTTTTTTCCGCGGCCTTGGTTGCCGCTCCCTTGTTACGAGTAGTTCTCAACTTAGAGCTCTGCACACCGGCCATGGCAAGGACGGACGAACAAGAAAGATTTATGAGGAGGAAGAGGTACAGTGATTTTCGGCTAGGTACTAGTTCCCCTTTTTATAACCTAGTACTGGCACTAGTACTAAAATCTGCATAGTGGGAACACGTTCAGGTTTGATACGTACTAGGTGTGAGCGGGTTTGCACTTAATTATACTATACACTTTGGAATGTGATGGGAACAAGCTAAAGATTGATTGATGGTTTTGGTTTCGAGGCCCGAAACGGCTCCTGATGAGTTTCCTGGAACACAAATTTCAAGTACTACTGCTCAAATACGGTCGCACAAGTGAGTGATGTAACTCCGTCCATATTTAAATACAAAGGCCACCAACAGTAGCCCTGGCAAAAACTGATCATGTTGCCTGCGTCCTGGTTTATTGGCCCCCTTTTTTGTGCCACTTTTTATGTCATGCATAAATATTATGTTACTTCAAAATATGGTCAAAAATTGGCACAAAATACGAAGGAGACCAATGGAAGTAGCAACCCATGATTTAACTACTCGCATGCACGCAGTGGAGTAGTAATGTCTTTCTCAACTACTTCCTCCCTCGCGTCCACTCAATTTGCATGCGCTGTATTAATTCACCATCAATGAAGTGAAGGACTTTACACGCGTCAAATTATCACATGGGGTGGATCTTCGTACAAAAATGCATCCCACCGTGTACCCGCGCATGCATGCGATGGAATGAGTGAATGCGTGCACATCTTTGCTTCGTGCATGTACTGCCAGTGTGCCTGAGAGAGGACGAGTACATTCTTCTGAAACCAGCAGCACGTCATTGTGATCAATCCACACAAGGAGGGCGCGACAACGCCTCCACATGTGCCATGTGCCTTCATGAACTGAAAGAGAGACACTGTGTAGCGTGCCATTGGAATTCTAATTTACGTTTTTTTGCACATACTCGAAGTACTAGTAAGGTACACGTGCATTTCACGCATCAGATTTGGCAAGCAAATTATGAATAAATACCACACTATAGCATGTAAGCTTTGAGTCATATATGCATGATGTAGACGTTCGTTTAATTCTTATAGTTCATCTCATTCAAAATCAATTAGTTTTTATACAAAAAGTTAGGGCCTCTTTGATTCGTAGGATTTCCAAAACGCGGGAATAGGAAAAACATGGGATTAGACTGGAATGTCGTCTTGAATCCTATAGGATTGTACAATTGTTTGATTGTGCATAGAAAAAATGTAGGATTCTTTCAAAGAGGTTTGAGTGGATGAAAAGTTTCCTATGAAATCTAGTGCAAATGAATCCTATGGAAAAATTCCTATGGTTTACAATCCTACGAATCAAACGGATTGAATCCTCCAAAATTCCTTTGAGAATCCTTTGAATCAAAGAAGCACTTAATCTATTTGTTGATTCATGGAATTGTGCGTTGTAAAGCATAAAGTAAAAACAAATAATGGCAATTCAACTAGAAAAAAAGTTTGGGCAGTTATGATACGAAAGGTTCTAGAACAAAGGAGAAGCACTCGTGTTTTGAGGTTTGTGCATTATGCTTAAGTTCAACCATGGAGTCTGCTAGATTGTACATGTGGCAAAATCTGGTGGGGGGCTAGAAGATGGTGCAAGGGGCCAAGTGGAGGGATACTATGATGGAGTGCGCAAGTGCGAGATCCATATTTAAAGAGAGGGGCGAGAACGTACGTTGTTGCACGCAGTGGCGGAGCCATGAAAAATAAATGAGCTAGGGGGCCAAGCATTGCTAATCCTTTACGAGGAGGGCCAATTCATCAACTTAAACCATTTTACCAACAATTGATCTAATGATCACTTCATATTAGCCTCAATATATATTGATGTTAGGGGGGCAGGGCCCTTGCTGCCCCATGTCTTCGCCATTGTGCGCGCGTCTGAGAGATGAAGCGGAAGGCATGGATGATGAGAGGGGGACGTTGGATATATAATTAATGTCGGTGTATTAGCTATGGAATCCTATATAGAGAGGTATAGATTGATCAATGTGTACGTGCGAAAGAGGGTAAGACCTCACTAGATATATAGATTGATCGGTTCGTGTGGAAAACTGGGAAAGACCTAGCTATATACACACACACATAGAGGAACATCGATCATTGCACATGCACGTGAGAGATAAAGAATGCCCGATATGATGAAGAGGGGGAGGTGTATCTGTGTGTGCATGCATGGGAGACCGACCTGAAGAAAAAGATTGCATGTGTGTGATGGATAATGCCTAGTGGTAGTGTGTGTGCATGCTTGCACGAGAGAAAGTTAGTGGTACAATTATAAAGAGAAGACGACCGTGTGGGTGTAAAAGACTAGGTGAGGTCATAATCTATGTAAAGTTGAATTCAAATATTTGAATAAGAGATCATGATGTTAGAAACACATGCATGCATGAATATAACTGAGATATGCTGTGGTTTGGAAACAAGCATGCTATACTGTATACACATTGAACAAGGTTAGACTAATTTGAATTTGAGATACCGATGGCAGACATCGTTTGGCCACATTGCATCCATGCATGGACACACTATTCTAATCGGAGATGATGGGCGGCTTTCGCATCACATGTCTATATCTATACCCCTATATATTATATTTTATATTTTTTATATATTGTGTGGATAACTATAACTTTGAAAGATGGTCGTTGGATGAAGCCAATCCGATGGCGCGGATACGGCAAATTTGAGCACTACTGGCCGTTGGATATCATCTACATTCCACCAGATTTTGCCAAATGTACAATCTAGAAGACTCCATGGTTGAACTTAAGCATAATGCACAAACCTCGAAACACATGCACTTCTTCTTTGTTCTAGAATCTTCTGTCGGTGTGGAACGACACCTATGGGATCACAAGAATCCCTACTACGGTTGCCGGGGCGCAGGGTTGCGAGGGGAGCAGGGCTAGTAGACAGCACAAGGATCGTTTACCTAGGTTCGGGCCGCGAGGATGCGTAAAACCCTAGTCCTGCTTTGGTGGGTGTATTTCTGAGAGTTCTTGAGCTCTCGAACTAGCTACGGTCAGCGCGTGGTTTGAAAGAGCCAAATCCTTCTCCTGGTCGCCTCGGGCCTTCTTTTATAGGAAAAAGGGGTTGCCACAGTGGCACACAGGAGGTGGAAAGGTGTACAGTGTTGCGAGGTTATCCCTTGTATTATAGGACAAGATGTATTTAATGCATCACTTAGGTGTCCCCTTGCATTATCGGGGACGGGGGCGAGGCCCGTCCCGTCCGTCGCCGCTCTTCCTCGCTTCGACATGCGCCTTGGCCAGCGATGCGTGCGGCACCATGTAGGCATGCAGGCAGTTGAGGTGGCGCAGTGGTGGAGCCTTCACGAAGATCTGCATGCCGCCACGCAGGCGCTCGATGAGTTGGCCTGGGAGCTGCATGTTGCCACGCAGGTGCCCGCCCAGCTGGTTGGGCTGGCAGCCGCATGTGAACGACGGTGGAAGCTTAGTCGCCGGCGAGCCTTGCGGTGGCCCTGCTGCCGTCCTTGGTGAGGGCCTTGCCGGGTGGCCCGACAAGGGTCTCGCCGTGCGGCCCAGCAAGGGTCTTGCCGTGGCGCGCTGTCGTCCCCGGCAAGGGCCTTGCCGGGGGTCTGGTGGCCTTCCTCGGCAAGGATCTTGCCGAGGGTGGTCATCTTCTAATCCTCATCTGATCTTGAATATGTCTTCACAAATATCTGCATGCCACCACAGAGGTGTCTTCCCGAGCTCTGGCCCTACGTGGATGATGTCATTGGGGACCGTGGGCTCAAGGGCGGCTCGCTCTGTTGGTGTGGGGCGAGCTACCCAGGCAAGGGCCTTGCCGGGGCTGCTGAGGCTGCCCCGGCAAGGGTCTTGCCGGGGGAACCTGACTCGTCCCTCTGCTCTTTGTGGTCTTGGCCTTGGCGTTGCTCTGGCCATCTTGCGCTCTGGTCTTACCTTGGCTCACCTCCCTTGCTCTGCTTGGTGTGACCATGGGCGCGGCTCTGACTGCCCGTGCACAGGTATAGGGGTACAAAAAGTGCATCCCTCTTTTTGTACACC
Source organism: Triticum aestivum (assembly GCF_018294505.1). Taxonomy (NCBI): domain Eukaryota; kingdom Viridiplantae; phylum Streptophyta; class Magnoliopsida; order Poales; family Poaceae; genus Triticum; species Triticum aestivum. Next base: position 350,060,645 of record NC_057802.1, on the reverse strand, counting down.
GACAGGAGCCCCCGGGCCTGGGCCACACATAAGCGCGGCGCGTTGTTGGGCTAGGCCCAGAACGATGTGCGGGCAGGCGGGCGGTTTTTACCGCGGTGAAACTTTTCACGCGTGGCGCTTCCCACGACCCGCGCGCGAGGCGCGGCGTGGAGGGGTGTGCATGACGTGGGCAGCATGCGTGGGGCGGTTTTCACACGCATGCGTCACATCACAGTAAATGGGTAGCGCGACTCGCGGCTTCCCCATAAAAAGGGATAACCGCGGGCGCACTGTTCCTTTTACTCTTCGCGCAACCCCAATCTCGAAAACCTCCGCCTTCCTTCCTCTTCTTCTCCAGGCTTCGTTCTTGCTTGCCGCCGTTGCGCTTCCGCCGCCCTATGTCCTGCTCTCCTCCCCCAGACGCCATGGCGCCAAAATCCACCAAGGGCAAGGGAGTGGCCAAGGACGCCGGAGAGTGCGCTGGCGGTGCAGTGGACGCAGTCCGCCATCTTCCCTTCGACAGTGAATGTATTCGAGCTTCGGGACTCCTTCAGGCCCCTGTGGGGAGTGAAGACGGGGGGGGGAGAGAATTCAGGGCATCCAGCCACGCGCGTCATCCCCGCCGACTGCGCCGAGGCTGCCCCAAATTGGTACCCCTTCTTTGTCGATTATTTTTCTTGCGGGCTCTGTCCTCCCTTCTCCGATTTCTTCAGCGACGTCATGCATACCTTCTGCTTCCACCTTCTAGATTTTACTCCGAACGCGGTGGCGTGCATGGCCCTTTTCGCGCATCTCTGCGAGGGCTTCGCCGGAGTGCGCCCCAACACGGCGCTTTTCCGCCATTACTTCTCCCCTCGGATCCAACCAGGGGGCGCCATCTCCGGTTGCATCGCCTGGGTCTCAAGATCCAAGGGAGCGTACCCGGAGGGTGCCATGAAGGAGAGGTGGGAAGAATGACGGGGCCGGTGGTGCTGCATCGAGGAGGAGGACCCTCCGGCGTTCTGCGAAGTTCGCCAGGCACCGCCCGTCCGCAGAAGCAATTGGAGCGACATCGATGCTGACGACGAGAAGCTCACGGTCGCCACCACCAGGATCCTCCGGCTCACCGAGGCCGGCCTCACCCTTGAGATGATCGGGGCGGACTTCATCCGCCGCCGGATGGCTCCACTTCATAACAAGGGGAGGCCAACCTGGCTCTTCACGAACGCTGCCGACATCATGCGGCTTCGTCCCGGCCTCGACCACAACTTCACAGTGATGGGGCATGCCCATTTCTGCCAGCGGCTTTTCCAGCTTGGCGTGGGCCACGACGGCGAGGTCGAGCGGACCGGCAAGGTCATGAGGGACGCCGCGAAGGCCGGCAAGGTCCTTAAGGGGCCTTTGTTCAAGCTGCCAACGAGGGTGGTCCCGTTGTGCAATAACTCGCGCCAGTCCGATGTCATTGCCATGATGCCAGACTGCAACGCGCACGGCCCCGACGCGAGCTGGAAGGAGCCGAAGGATGTCGAGGTGCAGCAGTTCTTTGACACCCTGCACGAGGGGTACGTCAACGCCGATGCCGATTGGCTGCTTGTCCAGGACACCACCCAGGCGGAGCTGGACTACATCGCCACCAGGGCGAGGGAGGCACAGCTTGCCAGGGAGGCCGGCAGCACCGGCGGTGTGGAGGACAGGGCCGCGACGGCTGCGGAGGAGGAGGAGCTCGCCCGATGGGCGGCGGCCGCCGGGGGAGCCAGCTGCGCCGGCACCGAGGCTCCTTTGGTTGAAGATGTGAGCGGCGAGTCGTCGGAGGAGGAGGTTGAGACCGCAGATCCGACGCCACCTACGGGGAGGGGGCGAGTCCTACGGCGGGCCAGTTCCGGCGAGCCGGTCCGGCCCGGCAGGGCTGCGCGGCCACAGTTGACCTTGGAGGGGCCCGGGCGCCACACGAGGGCCGCGGCGGCAAAGAAGCCGGCGAAGGCCGCGGTGAAGAAGAAGACAGCCGCCCCTTCTTCGTCCGCGCGTGTCCGGACACCACCTCCTTCTCCTCCTCCAGCGAATGTTGATACAGAGGCTACTTTTGATTATGGATCCCTCATCCCGAGGAGGAAAAGGAAGACAGCAGAGGAGGAGGCGGACGACGAGTAAGTATCTGGTTCCTTTTCGTTATCTCTGCCTCCTCAATCTGCATTGCTTGTCTTGACTTGTTTTTGTCTTTGCAGGGACGCGGAGACGCTGGCCCAGAGAGCGAAAAGGGCCAAGGTCACGGCGGGTGGCCAGCCCCCGGCTGGTACTTCGAGGGCACCGTTGGTGGTGTTGAGCAGCCCAGACAGCAGCCCCCGGCATAGCCCCCAGCGTAACTTCATCACTCTTCCCCCGTCGACATGTGCCAGGGGCACGACACTTTGGTGCTGACCTTGCCAGGTATGTAGGAGGAGAGCAGCAGGAGGACGAGCCACAGAGGGCTACCCCCAACACTCCGCCCCCATCGACCACGCCGCCCCGAGGGGCGTCCCCGGCAAGGGCGCCAAGTGCCGAGCCTACGCACATGGAGGAGGAGGAGGAGAACTCGGGTGCCGGCGGCTTTGCCTCGACGCCAAATGTTGGCGGGGAGGGGACATCCGTTTCCCAGCCTCGTACTGGCACTGGTAAGCCGTTCGCCATTCGTCCGTGTTCTTTTTCTTTCTGGCTCTTGGTCCTGGCCTTGCCTGACCCCCTTCTTCGGCGCCCAGATTCCTCCTCGGTGAACCCAGAGGACGTGGATGCCGTCATCGAGGGCGTCGCCAAGGCCGCCGAGGCGGACGCCGAGAAGATCGCCGCCGAGGAGGCCGCCAAGGACGCTGCCGAGGACGCCGCCGAGGGGCCAACCGGGGAGGCCGACAAGGCTGCCACTGAGGAGGCCGGCAAGGGGCCTGACGGGGAAGCCGGCGGGGCTACTGCCGAGGAGGAGGAGGAGGAGGCTGGTAACCAGCCTTCCTCCTCTGCTGCTTCCGGCTCCGGCAAGTACCTGAGGGTGAGTGACGACTTATTCGTCCACCTTCTAGGCGCGTCGAGCACCAGGACACCCGTTGAGGGAGAGGTATTCGAGGACAAGGTGCTTGCCGTGGCCGGGCTTGAAGTCGTCGACGAGCCGATCTTTGGCGGTGACGTTCGCAGGAAGAGCGGCTCCTCCACGTCATGGGCGCCAGCTTCCGGAAGCTCCAGGCGCTCCACCGCGCCCGCCTGGACAAGGTTAAGTCCAGGACGGCGGTGGTGGAGAAGGCGGAGGCGGACCTCCAGGAGCGCGTTGTCGAGACGCAGGACTGGTTCCGCGAGGCCCACAAGGAGCTCAAGGCTGCTCAGGGCGAGCTGGCCAAGCGCGACGTGGAGCTCACCATGAAGCTCGCCGACATCGAGAAGGCTCAAGAGACGGCGAAGAACTTGGTCGCGGCCGCCGAAGCCGCCCGCACTCAGCACGAGGCCACGCTGCACTCCCAGGAGGAGGACCTCGCTGCACGCGAGGAGAAGCTTGCCGCCACGCTTCGCGGCAAGGATGCAGAGGTGGAGAAGCTTGTCCTGCAGTGGACCAGTGAGCTGGAGCAGAGGCACAAAGAGGCACTCAATGCCCAGGCCCAAGTTCACGCCGGCAAGGCGAAGGAGTTGGAGGCGGAGCGCGACGGGCTGAAGGAGCAGGCCCTGAAGCTGTCCCAGGAAAGGGACACGCTTAACAGTGCCCTGATAGAGGCGCAGGGCGCGGTCGTCAGCAAGGCTCGGGAGCTCGCCGAGGCCAACAACTCCATCAAAGACCTCAAGCTGAAGTTGGAGGGTCTCGAGAAGGTGCTGTCGGAGGCCAAAACCCGAGAGGGGACCCTGGCCAAGGAACTGGAGGCTGAGAAGCAAATTGCGGGCAAACGAGGGCCTCAACTTCGCGGATCACGTGGCGGGCGAGAACCGTTGTCTCGATCGCCTCGCCACTGTCGCCAACCAGGCCGCCGCGCAGCTGGCCTTCATGGGGATGCCGGACGTGAGGTATGTCCCGGAGCGGAGCGTGAGCGCCAACTGCAGCCTGACCATGTTCTTTGAGAAGGTCGTCGGCGCTCTGGAGCAGCTCCACGCCAGCCGGGCGGCCTCACTGGCCGACGAATCCTGGAGGCTTTGCCAGGGTGCCATGACCAAGGTCCTCACCAAGGTGGCACGCTGGTACCCCGACCTCGACTTCGACGCCGCGCTGGAGAGTTTGCTGGAGGGTACTGACCTCGCGCCACTCAGGGAGCGCATCAAGCCCATGATCAGCCGAGTCGGCATAATCCAGAGGGTGGAGGGCCAGCGCCAGGATTAGGCATCCCGTTCTTTATCACCGCTGCAGGTTCACAACCAAGACAATGGCTATCTCTAGTTAGAACCGCAGCAACAATTTGATGTAATATAACTCTGCAACACTTTTAGTATTATGCATGTTATTTTCCTGTTCGATTTTCCTTTGTATGTCCACCCTACGTTACTAGGTAGGCTCGCCGACGCGTAAACCCAGGGCGACGTCTTGGGGACGGATCCCCATTGGCCTGCCGGGTGTGCTTGCTGCCGGGCGGACCACCTTGCCGCCCTTAGCGCAGCCGCCCGAACTGTCGAGCTTGACTAGAGTCAGAGTCGGTAGCGTTGCCGAGTGCGGAAGGCTACCCCGCCACTCTCGACGCGGCCGCTTTGAGCTGTTGAGTGGACTCGAAAGAGAACAAGGGCATTGCCAATTGCGGGAGGGCCCCTTTGCGTGCAGGTTTCTCATACATAGGCGAGATCTTTGAGGACGATAACCTTAGATAAAAGAGGAAATAACTCAAAGCTCTGAATAACTTATCTTTTCTGTTGCCAAGCCGGCATCGTTTCTCCAGACGCCTTCTTCTCATAAACCGAAAGCGACGAAGAACCGCTAGGCTAACTACCAGACCAGATTCTCACAATTGTGCCCCTACCTGGCGTGCCAAAGATGTCGGTGTGGAACGACACCTATGGGATCACAAGAATCCCTACTACGGTTGCCGGGGCACAGGGTTGCGAGGAGAGCAGGGCTAGTAGAAAGCACAAGGATCGTTTACCCAGGTTCGGGCCGCGAGGATGCGTAAAACCCTAGTCCTGCTTTGGTGGGTGTATTTCTGAGAGTTCTTAAGCTCTCGAACTAGCTGTGGTCAGCGCGTGGTTCGAAAGAGCCGAATCCTTCTCCTGGTTGCCTCGCGCCTCCTTTTATAGGAAAAAGGGGTTGCCACAGTGGCACACATGAGGTGGAAAGGTGTACAGTGTTGCGAGGTTATCCCTCGTATTACAGGACAAGATGCATTTAATGCATCGCTTAGGTGTCCCCTTGCTTTATCGGGGACGGGGGCGAGGCCCGTCCCGTCCGTCGCCGCTCTTCCTTGCTTCGACACGCGCCTTGGCCAGCGATGCGTGCGGCGCCATGTAGGCAGGCAGGCAGTTGAGGTGGCGCGGTGGTGGAGCCTTCACGAAGATCTGCATGCCGCCACACAGGCTCTCGATGAGTTGGCCTGGGAGCTGCATGTTGCCACGCAGGTGCCCGCCCAGCTGGTTAGGCTGGCAGCCGCATGTGAATGGCGGTGGAAGCTTGGTCATCGGCGGGCCTCGTGGTGGCCCTGCTGGCGTCCTTGGTGAGGGCCTTGCCGGGTGGCCCGGCAAGGGTCTCGCCGTGTGGCCCGGCAAGGGTCTTGCCGTGGCGCGCTGTCGTCCCCGGCAAGGGCCTTGCCGGGGGTCTGGTGGCCTTCCTCGGCAAGGATCTTGCCGAGGGTCGTCGTCTTCTAATCCTCATCTGATCTTGAATATGTCTTCACAAATATCTGCATGCCACCACAGAGGTGTCTTCCTGAGCTCTGGCCCCACGTGGATGATGGCGTTGGGGGCCGTGGGCTGAAGGGCGGCTCACTCTGTTGGTGTCGGGCGAGCTGCCCCGGCAAGGGCCTTGCCGGGGCTGCTGGGGCCGCCCTGGCAAGGGTCTTGTCGGGGGAACCTGACTCGTCCCTCTGCTCTTTGTGGTCTTGGCCTTGGCGTTGCTCTGGCCATCTTGCGCTCTGGTCTTACCTTGGCTCACCTCCCTTGCTCTGCTTGGTGTGACCGTGGGCGCGGCTCTGACTGCCCGTGCACAGGTATAGGGGGTACAAAAAGTGCACCCCTCTTTTTGTACACCGACATCTTCCGTATCATAATTCCCAAATGTTTTTCTACATGATTTTCCATTATTTGTTTTTACTTTATGATTTACGATGCACAATTCCATGAATCTTAAAATAGATTAGCTTTCTTATAAGAAAATAGATGATTTTGAATGAAATGAACTATAAGAATTAAACGAACATCTACATCATGCATATATGACTCAAAGCTTACATGCTATAATGTGGTATTTATTCATAATTTGGTTGCCAAATCTCATGCGTGCAATGCACGTGTACCTTACTAGTCTAAATGGTGTTTGTGTGTGTAGTGCGTGTTAAACACATTGTACGTAGTATCATACATGGTTTAGATTCCGAACATCTAGCTAGAGCATAAATGTACTATGATTTGAATTCAACAGAAAATGGATAGATATATTTGAATTTGAGATCGTATGTACATGTAGTTCATATTTGTATAGAAATTTACTACTCCTATATTCATGTCATGTGTTGTGAAGATAATATTTAGATGGTTGTATAACTAACCCAAGTACAATCCCATTCAAACAGGGAAAATGCACTCAAATTTAGTCCATATGCTAGACAACACGAATTGTTCTTTATTGTTGAAGGAAGTGCAAATTATTTGGTACTGTACACGTTATGTTGTTTGTCCCAATTTTTTTAGTTCTTTTGTTGTTGTATTTGAATGCATTTCTAGCAATATAGTAAAACAGGACATGGCTCTCTCTAGTGATGAGGTGCGAATTGTCTTTTTTTTGTACACGTTAACCTTGTTCTCCCGAAATTTCAAGCCGCGTCTTGTTATGCCGAAATTTCAAGCTAGCATCTCTGTCTATCATGCTACAAAACTCCTGCCACTTCAACCCGCGCCTTGTTACCCCGAAATATTTAAGATATATCTTTGTCTCGTTGTGCTCCGAAAACTCTCTCCATCTCAACTCGTGCCTTGCTATCCCAAAATTACAACGCGCGCGAAAACTCCCACCTCTTGCGAAATCCCGACATGAGCGTGCTCCTGATACCCTTGAACCGAAAGAACCACCTAGCTCAAATCGGTGGGGGTACTTCCGTAACTTACCCCACATTTCGGACAAGCACGTCCCTAAGCCATGGTTCCCCCCTCCCATCCAATCCGCCCACCCATTCATACACCGAGGCCGCGAAAACCTGCAAAGCCCCACACCCTCCTCCGTCCACCACCCAGCCGGAGCCTCTTCCCGACGACGATGTCCACAACAACACCTTGGTCCCTCATCCATCGCACCGGCTGAGGATCCATCATTGATCTCGTCGTCCTGCGGGTTCAGCCCCCCCGTCCTCCACCTCCAAGGAGCTGCCCAGACGTTCCCCTCGTCTTTCGCGCCACCTCCATTCCCACACCACTGTTTTCACCGGAAGAGCATCATCATCACCGTTTCATCGGACGAAGCAGAGGCCTAATCGGTGCCACCAAAGAGGTTCTACACTAATCGCCACATTTTCTTCTTGATTCGATCTCACGGTGCTGCCGGCGCTTAGTCCCGAGCCGACATGGCGCGGCTCCATCCACTGCGGTCTCGCCGGCCACTTCCTCCACGGCGTCGCCACTCGGCGGCGACGTCCACATCAGTAGGACCTGCTGCTTCTTTGGCTCTCGCTTGCGCTACTGCTCTGCTCTTGCTCTCGGTCCTCTGCCTGGTCTGGTCTTGCTCTTGCTCTTGCTCATGCTGCTGCTCTCACTCTTGCTCTTGCTTGCGCTGCTGCTCTCGCTCTTGCTCTTGCTTGCGCTGCTGCTCTGATTTAGCTACACTTCAGTTGACTAAATCGACTTTTGGGTCAGTCAATTTTCACGGGGTGGGGGGCTCGCCGGAGTTAAGGAAGAACTAGCCGCAGCGGGGATGGGGGCTTGCCGGAGAGGTACCCCACTATCTATCTTAGGGTACAGGGTGGGGGCGGTGGTCGCCGGCGGTGGTGGGGCGGTGGCGTGGGTATCGCCAGAGAAAAAGCTCGGCACAGGGGGGCTAGAGGGAGGCCCGGGGCGGCGGTAGGCCGGTAGTGGGGAGTGGGTTCGGGGCTTGCGGGGCAGTGCGCCACCGGCCGCGGGCGGCGGGTGCCGGCGGTTTGGCTGGTGGTGGCTGGCGGCTCGGGGGGTGGAGGTTAAGATGAAATGCAGGCCCTTGATTTCGTATCCAACGGCTGGAAAATCGACTGACCAACGATAAAAAAGTTAGTCGATTGACGTGTAGGCTCACCCTGATGCGGCAACACGACCAACTGCCCCTGCTCTTGCAGGCGCTGCTGCTGCTACTGCTTTTCTGCTCCTAGTGCGTTCAGTTTCGACGGTAAAATTCAGTTTCGACAGCAAAATTTAGTTTCTATAGTTAAATTCAGTTTCAACAGTTAAGTTCAGAGATGAGCAGCTGATGTATTTTACATCTAGCACTTTGTGGTTATGTATTTTACGTCATCTATTGGAGATGCTATTAGAATTCCACTAAGGTTAACGTTGTCTCTCTTCTCCTGCTTCAGCCTCGCCGTCATACAACTCACCGGAGCTGCTCCAACGATGAAACCCTCCATCACAGCGGAGCAGTATTCTGGGCTCCTTCTCCAGACACCTAAGGTCTTCTTCCCCTCCTCCGATAGCCAAATCAGCCGGAGCATCCTCATCGACCATCCCAATCACGCTGAGATCGACATGGCTTCGCCAAAGAGGTTGTACACTTGTTGCATCTCTTTTTACTCTACATGTTATATATATTGTCCACTGAGCACACGTACTAACATGAAATATGTCGGATTCAGGGTTCTGCAGACCCTTGAGAGGTTCGAACACTGGGGTGTGCACGAAGAATACTCTCTCCCCAGCCTTCCTACCTAACAATCCCATGGCCTAGCTCGTCGAACATGAAGAACAAGAGACACAGGGGTTTATACTGGTTCGGGCCACCATGCGGTGTAATACCCTACTCCAGTGTGGTGGTGGATTGCCTCGAGGGGCTGAGGATGAACTAGTACAATGGACGAACAGCCTCAGGAGGTGAGGTGTTCTTGAGCTCAATCAGCTGGTCAGGGTCGAATCCCCTTCTATGGTGGTGGCTAAGTCCTATTTATAGTGGCCTTGGTCCTCTTCCCAAATGTAGGCGGGAAGGGATCCCACAACGGCCAAATTTGAAGGGAGACAACTAGTACAAGCTATCCTGACAAAAGTAGTCTTCGCCTGCCAAAGGCTCTGGTGGTGACGCTGCTGTGGGCTTCACGATGACCTCCATCCTGCCGTCCTGGTGGTCTTGGTCTCGTTGCACCGATAAGGAAACCTTTGCTTGGTTCCTCGGGACTCCTCGCCTGCGGTTGCCTCCTTAACACCAAAGGGGGAACTGGTACACTGCGCCCGCTGGCACCCGCCTGGCCTTGGTCATCATGGCTCATGTCATATGAACCTCGCGAGGTGCACCTTGCATTGATATCTCCGCTCCTCGGGAGCCAGCCTAGTGAGGCCGCCCCTAGGGAGGTCTTGGTGTCGTCCGCCTCGCGAGGGTCTTGTGTTGTTGCTGTTGAAGCTGGGTCGTACCAGGCCGTTGATGGAGCCATGCCGTGGGTCGCAGGCAGGCAAGTCTGGGTACCCCCGTTCCCAGGACGCCGACAGTAGCCCCCGGGCCCAAGGCGCGCTCGGACTTGGCTTAGAGGCAAAGCCAAAGGGCAAGTGCGGAGCGCCGTGGGCCCCAACCACCCGTGGCCTTGATCGACGCGTTGTGATTGATTGGACGTGGGCACCTCTGCTTCCCCATGCTGCCTCGACAACCGTTCGACTTGACGAGACTCTGCTGCATGCAAAGGAAAAATCATTATTACGTGCAATTGTGGAGGCCGGCGGTTGGCCTCCTCCTGGCTATAAATGAGGAGAGGGGCAGAGCCCCCCTTGCTCATTTCCTTCTTCTCGCCGCACGCCCTCGCTTCTTCTTCCTTGCCTCGCCATCCTGCCAGCTCCCATGGCGCCGTCGAAGAGGTTCTTCACCACCGAGAAAGGGAAGGCTCACCGGGAGGGACCCGGCTCGCCGTTGCCCAAGCGGAGGCGGGGCCGTCCTCGCAAGCACGCCGCGACCCCTGCGGTGGCGCCTTGGGGGCGCGGGCGCACTCCTTCGGGGACCGGTGTCGTCCTCGGCGGCCATGGCGGCGTGTCTTCTTGCGGTGGGGGCTGTCTAAGATGCGGCAGCCCCATGACGAGGGGAGGCGTGCCGTGGTCGCTCGGCCTCCCCGACTGCGCTTCCACTCGACGGAGGTGCTGTCGGAGTTTGTTGTGTGGTCGGAGAGTCCGGCCGGCACCTGGCTCCAGCTTCCGCGCTCCTTTGCCGGCGAGCTACCGGCCGCGGGTCCTGGCGGCCTCTAGTTGTAGGCCGATGGTTGTTGCGGCAAGGCCTCGTGGGTCGCGCTGGAGGTCTCCGCCGCGGGCAACGTGGCCCTGGCCCATTGCTGGCATGCGTTCGCCTGCGGGCGTGGTCTGAGAAGGTGGTGCACCCTCCACTTGTGGTACGACGGCGTCGCGACCCTCTTCGTCAGGGTGTTCGGGGAAGATGGTCGTCGCGCCCGGTGCTTCCCCGAAGACAGCGGCGGCGACGGCGAGCTCGGACTTGGCGACGATGCTGAGGCCGAAGTTGCCCTTGGCGATGGCCGCAGCTTGTCTGGCGGTGACGGCTCCTCCGCCAGCGAGAGCAGCAACAGCGGTGGCTACAACCAGCCTCCTCGCCGCCAGGCTTGCTTCGAGGATGATGGCGGGTCGTCCCGTCGCCGCGCGGCGGTGAAGTGCGAGGAGGGCTCAGACTGAGCTGGGTCTGGAAGGCCCTTGGAGTCAGGCCTCATGAGCAGCTGCAGCTGCTCGGGCCGCTTTTGTTTAACCCTTCCTTTCCTCCTGCATTTTGAAAAAGTAGATTGCCCTGCTGGGGCGTGTAATGAACCGAAGCACTCATGCCATTATGCTATGTTTACCGTTCTTGTGTTATGCTATGATATTCGTGTTTCGCATAGGAGTAGGGAGATAACTTAGCTCGATATGCTCGGGGTAGCTTCTCGCCTCGCGAGGGCGTGCCTTGCGGCATTTGGTGAGGCCTCCCTGCTGCCGGCCCGGGAGCCGCTGACCTTGGGAGGCATCATAAGACTATAAAATTTGTTAGAAAATCTGCTCGGTGCCTTGTTCTTCCTTGCGCGAGCCCTCGTGCATGAGCTGGTAATGGCCTAGCGCGCCATGTCGCGGTACCCAGGGGGCACGGACTTAAGAGGGTGTTCAAATCACGAGCTTATTCAAGGGCGCCTCGCGAAAACCAAGGGAACTGAAGCTTTGGGCGACGGGGTTTCGGCGTGGTGTGCCCCCGGCGTGGGCTAGCGCAGCACACACACCTACCTAGCCCCCACGCGAGGCGTGCGAGGGAGATCGTCGGGCAACTGCTGCTCCCCCTGACGCGAAAACAAGTGAGCGAGCAAAGTAAAAAGGGGGGAAACTCAGCCAAGCGATTGAGAAACACCAGAGCTCCAAATTTCATTAAAAAGGTTGCAAACCAGCTACAGAAAGCAAATGAACAGCCGCGTCTGGCACCTAGTCTAGTCTTCTCACCAGCGCGGAGCTAAGTGCTGCCACTAAGACATGGGAGGGAGCCCCCGAGGCCCGAGGGTGGCACTCCGGAGACTCTGGGGCGTGTACAGCCCCACTCATTATTACGTGAGAGTGTCACGAGCAGAGACCTTCACAGGCACTTTGGATGTTCCAGGCGGTGTTGAATGTTCCAGGCGTTCTGGATGGGGATCCCGTCCTGCGTCTCCAAGCGCACGACGCCAGGCGTGGAGACGCGGGCAATCCTAAAAGGGCCCTCCCACATGGGACAGAGCTTATGCAGCCCCTCCCTGGAGAGCACCCGCCTCAGGACGAGATCGCCCACCTCGAGTGTCCTGGAGCAGACACTGCGACAGTGGTACCGCCGCAGTGCCTGCTGGTACCTTGCCGCTTGGAGCAAGGCTTCACGGCGGCGTTCCTCCCCCAGCACGAGGTCCATCCCCTGCGAGGCGTCCTGGCGCACCTCGTCAAACGCCAGGACCCGCGGAGAGCGATGTTTGACCTCATGTGGGAGAACCGCTTCGGCTCCATAGATGAGGAAGAATGGAGTTTCACCCGTCGGATTGGTGGCGGTGGTGCGGATGGACCACAGGACGTACTGGAGCTCGTCATGCCAACCCCTACCGCAGGCCTCGAGTTTCTTCTTGAAGGTTTTTGTCTTGGGGCCTATTAAGACCTCCGCGTTGGCGCGCTCAGCTTGGCCGTTGCTTTTGGTGTGTGCCACTGAGGCGTAGCATATCTGCATTTAGCACAATATTTTTTGAAGAGATTGCTAATGAATTGTGAGTCGTTGTCGGTGATGATGCAGTTAGGAACCCTGAAATGGCTCACAAGGCCCTTGATGAACTTGACCGCTGAGCCGGCAGGGATGGTATGTACTGGCTTCACTTCCGCCGACTTGGTGAACTTGTCGATGGCGACGTAGAGGTAGCGGTAGCCCCCGGGCTCTCGAGGGAACGGACCCAAGATGTCCAGCCCCCAGATTGCGAACGACCATGAGAGCGGGATAGTCTGGAGGCCCTGAGCTGGCTGGTGGATTTGCTTGGGATGGAATTGGCAGGCCTCGCAGGATCTCACCAGCTTGGTCGCGTCGTTGAGTGCCGTAGGCCTGTAGAATCCACTGTGGAACGCCTGCCCACCAATGTGCATGATGATGAATGGTGCCCGCAATCTCCGCCATGTATGTCGGCTAACAGCTTGCACGCCTGCTCCCTGGAGATGCATTGTAAGGAAACATCGTTCGGTCGTTTTTGGTATAACTCACCGTCTTGTATGCCGTAGGCCGTAGCTTGCCGGGCCACGCGCTCCGCGCCTTCCTCCTTCTCCGGCAGGGCTCCCTGTAGCAGGTACGCCTTGAGCTCCTTGGTCCAGCACCCCTCCTGAGGCTCGAGCGTGAGGAGCAGGCGTGCTCCTGAGGTCGGGCCACAGGCGGGGGCTCCCGAGGTCGGTAGCGGGGGAAGCTCCTCCTGAGGTAGCACAGCTGTGATGCCCCCGATTCAATCGTACACTAATCATACATGCAAATGTGTACGATCAAGATCAGGGACTCACGGGAAGATATCACAACACAACTCTAGACACAAATTAAAATAATACAAGCTTTATATTACAAGCCAGGGGCCTCGAGGGCTCGAATACATAAGCTCGAATACAAACAAGTCAGCGGAAGCGACAATATCTGAGTATAGACATAAGTTAGACAAGGCTAGCAAAAAAGCAACATGACCGAAAAGGCAAGGCCTCCTGCCTGGGAGCCTCCTAACTACTCCTAGTCGTCGGCGGCCTCCACTTAGTAGTAGGCACCCTCGAGGTTGTAGTAGTCGTCGGTGGTGGCATCTGGCTCCTGGACTCCACCATCTGGTTGCAACAACCAGAAAGAAGAAAGAAGGGGGAAAAGGGGTAGCAAAGCAACCGTGAGTACTCATCCGAAGTACTCAGCAAGCAAGGATCTATACTACATATGCAACATTATCAAAGGAAGGCTGTATATGTGGACTGGGCTACAGAAATGCCAGAATAGAGAGAAGGCCTAGCCCTATTGAAGACTAGTATCTTCAGCATCTTCAAGCAGTTCCAAGCATCTTGCAGCATCAAAAGAGATAAGAGTAGCATAAAGTAAAGTAGTAGTAGTGTCATCAACCTCGCCCAGAGATCCTTCCTCGACTCCCTACGAGAAAGCAATCCCAGAGCCATACTATCCATTTCTCATCTCAAGTATCCCGTTCTAGTTGTATCGATCGGGATACAACTCCGAGTGTCCGTTACTGTAGGACAGGCTATCGATAGATGTATTCTTCCCGGAGGGGTGCACCAACTTACCCACCACGCTCGATTAACCCCGGCCGGACACACGTTCCTGGGTCATGCCCGGCCTCGGCTAAACAATACGCCGCAACCCGACCTAGGCAAAATAGAGAGGTCAGCATGCCGGACTAAACCTATGCCCCCAGGGGTCATGGCCATCGCCCCGGGAACTCCTGCATGTTGCGTACGCGGCCGGTGAGCAGACCTAGCTACCTCCTTAAAAAAGGCAGGTGCTTACCAGTCCAACCCGGTGCGTGCCGCTCAGTCGTTGACGTCTATTAAGCTTCGGCTGATGCATACGACGCAGAACGCCCATACTATGCCCACGTGATGGTTAGTGCTATCAAGCCAGAGGCGCCTCGGATCAAATATCCAAATCATAGTGGATTAGGATCCCGCGGTAAAAAGCAGGGACTCACGAAAGATGTGACCCCGTCGCCCCGTCTCGAGGACTTGCGGCAAGGGCTAAGAATTCCTGGCCACGCCTCGTAATTATCTCGCGGGCACCTTCCAAGTCAACCCGACTCCACATCACTCGCAATTAAGCTCGCGCGGGTACCCCTCAGGGCCGACCCATCTTTAGTAACATGGTTCAGTGTAAAGTCATAGTAACCATAGTAACCGTGTCTCTAACACCAAGGGGGAAAACCTGAGGAATCACTCTCAACTGATTCCCACTCGATGTAACCATCAAGGTGAACGTAAGAGGAAGCACCCTCAAGGTTCACACTTGAGGGGTTGCGCGACAGAGTCGTATCGGAAGTGGTTAAGTAGGAACCACCCTCGATGACCACGACCGAATAGCTACACTACTGAGATCTCATCAGGAGTGATGTATGAGGTACCACCCTCTGCACTCGATGGTAACTCTACAGAGTCGAGCAACAAAATGGGCGTGATGTGATGTGAGGTGCCGGGGCCTGGTCTTCGATCCCGTTGATCGAGTCTTCTGATAATCCAGCAGGGCAGTCGGGACAAGGTGGAGGGTCTCTGATGGGTCTCTAACCAACCTATACTAAGAAGTTTAGGATAAGCAGGTAGGTAACAACAGCAGGTTGCAATAAACAGGCTATGCAGCAGAATAGGAGCAAACAATAACAATAGCAAAATCTAATGCAAGCATGAGAGAATGAAATGGGCGATATCGGGATGGTCAAAGGGGGGCTTGCCTGGTTGCTCTGGCAAGGAGGGGTCGTCGTCGACGTAGTCGATCACAGGGGCATCGTCATCGCTCTCGAGGTCTACCGGAGAGAGAGGGGGAAGAAATAGTAAATATAAGCAAACAGAGGTATCACTAAGCATAACATGATGATACGTAGTGCTAGGCGTGCTCTAACATGGTACTACACATTGCAGGCGAAGGGGGAAAACATCCGAGGATGATTTCCCGGCGGTAGACGGATTTCGGACAGATGAAAGAGAGGGGACGGTTCCATGTTCAGCATGCTAGGGGCATGTGACCGATGAACGGACCTTGTATTCGCATTCGTCTCGTTTTTCTGAGCAACTTTCATGTGGAAAACATTTTCATCCGAGTTACGGTTTATTTACTACGAATTTCTAAAGATTTTAGCATTTCCAGAAATTATTTAAATTAACAGAAATGGGATTATGACGTCAGCAGAGTGTCAGCACGACATCAGCAGGTCAACAGACTGGCTGACTGGTCAAACTGACCAGTGGGTCCCACCTTTCATACTCAGAGGGACTAACAGTAGTTTAATTTAATTAGACAGAGTTAATTAGTAGTAGGGCCCCACATGTCAGTGACTGTTTAGTTTAACTAATTAATTTTATTTAAAAAAGTGTAATTAGCATAATTAACAAAGGGGTCCCACATATCAGTGGCACTGGGCTGCCCAGTCAGCACGTTGACTGGGTCAACCCAGTCAACTCAGGCCCATGGGGCCCGCTGGCAGCGACCCTGGGGTGGCCCCAGGTCGTCCACGTCGGCGGCCGGCGCCGGAGTTGCGGTGGCGAGCTCTCCGCGGCGATGAGTTCGCCGGAGAGGCTCGAATTTACGCTACAGAGCGCCAAAACGCGCGTTTTCACCTGCGTTCGAACGCTGACGGTGCCGCGCGTCGAGTGGTGCCGGTAGCGTAGCCGGACTTCGTCGGAATCGGCGTCCGCGACGAGCAGATGCAGCGGCGCGTACGGGTGCTCGATGGAAACGGTGCTACGGCGTGAAGCAGCTCGAACGGAAGGGCTAGGCGGTGCTGCGCGACGCGGTGAAGCTAACGGGCATACGCCCGTGACCATTTGGTCACCGGAGACTCGCCGACGACAAGCTCCGCGACACTGCGTTCGGGCGCACGTGGGGAAAGCAGCTAGGGGCGTGCCAAAGTCAGCAAGGAGAGGGAGAAGGTAGAGGAGCTCACCGGGGAGGCATAAGGTGGCCCGGTGTAAGAGTAGTAGCAGCAGCAGTTGCCGGAGACGATGGAGTTCGCCGGCGACAGAGGCGAAAGGGGGCGGCTCAATCCGCTCCCTGCAGTGGCTTCCGTCTTGCGCTCATGAACGGGGACGGGGTAGACGGCGACGGCGGAGACGATGGGCACGATGGCGAGGCGAACGGGGCTTGGTGGCCGCGAGGACGGACGAGGCACGGTGGCGAGCGCGCTCGGGATCGAGCGAGAGGAGAGGGGAGAGGTGGATCTAGGGGAGGGGAGGCGCAGAGGCGAGCGAGAGGAGTGGGAGAAGGGCTCGAGGCGCCGGGGGCGTGGAGGCCTTATCCTCCCCTCGACGCCGGCGAGGGGGTCCGGTGGCGACCGCGCCCTGTAGCGGGGCGCGACCGAGGAACAAGAAGGGGGCACTGTGCGGGGAGCTCGGCCGGCCAGGCTGGTTGAGGTCCAGGGGGGCTGGGGCTGTGGGCCGTTTGGCTGGCCGAGGTGGGCCGAGGCCCAAGGGGAGGCCAGGGCTCTCCCACCCCTTGTTCTTTCCTTTTCTTTTTTTAATCTTTGTGCTTTAGGTATTTTAGGCCATTTAGACACTTTGGAAAAATGTTGGACCACCATCAATATTAACAAAGGATTATTTGCCACAAGATGAAAATTTTAGTTTTCATGTTTGAGCAATTTGAATTTCACTCAGAATTTGAAATTGAATTCAACTGGAAATTGAAAGACACAAGAGACAATGATGAACAAACACTTGTTTAGCAAAATGATTAGCTTAACCCCAAGGGTTACTTTAGCATCATTACACTGGGGTGTTACAACTCTCCTCCTCTAAAAGAAATTCTCGTCCCGAAAATTAAGAGGTAGAAGGGAACAGGTCTGGGTATTCAGCCCGGAGGTTATCTTCGCGTTCCCAAGTGGCTTCATCTTTAGTATGATTCAACCATTGCACCTTGAGGAACTTGGTAACCTTCTGGCGTGTTCGACGTTTAGCTTCTTCAAGAACGCAGATCGGATGCTCCTTGTATGTGAGATCATCTTGAACTTCAATCAATTCCGGATCCACTTCACGTTCCGGATCCTTGAAGCAACGACGAAGTTGCGACACGTGGAAAACGTCATGGACGTGATAGAAGCACTTCAAAGGGTGCCATCTTCAAGCTGGCTTGATAACTGTTATTATAAGAGAACTCCGCATAAGGGAGAGATTCTTCCCACTTCTTGCCGAAAGAAATAACACAAGCCCGAAGCATGTCTTCCAGAATTTGATTGACTCGCTCAACTTGGCCTTGGGATTGGGGATGATAAGCAGTGCTCCAGGTAATATGAGTTCCCATTGCCTCTTGGAAACTATCCCAGAACTTTGAAGTGAAAATACTGTCGCGGTCTGAACTGATCTCCTTCGGAATGCCGTGGAGTGACACAACTCTGGAGATATACAAGTTTGCTAATTGACTAGCAGTGATAGTCTCCTTGACTGGTAGAAATTGAGGAACCTTAGAGAACTGGTCGATGATGACAAAGATAGCATCGTTACCTTTCTGAGACTTGGGAAGGCCAATGACGAAGTCCATTTGGATCTTATCCCACTTCCATTCAGGAATCGGAAGCGGTTGTAGAAGTCTAGCCGGTTTCTGATGTTCTGCTTTGACGCAATGGCAAACATCACCTTCTTGGATATATCGAGCAATGTCTTGCTTCATTTTAGACCACCAGTACTTCTGACGGATGTCTAGATACATCTTGGTACTTCCTGGATGAATAGAGAGAGCAGTGTCATGCGCTTCTTTCATCACCTTCTCTGTCATAAGCTCAAATCGGGGTACCACAATGCGATCTCTGAAGTATAAGGTTCCATCCTCACCAAGTGAAAAATCTCTGGATTTCTCTAAGGAAAGATCCTTTTTCATCAGATCAACATGAGCATCTTTGGCTTGAGCAGACTTAATTGCTTTTAGAAGAGTTGGTTCCAAGACAAGGTTATTCAGAGAACCCTGTGGAACTAGTTGAAGGTTCAGCTTGCATAGCTCTTCATAAAGGCGGTGTTGAGCTTTGTAGACCATGTGATTGTTGCAATATGACTTGCGGCTCAAGGCATCGGCCATTACATTAGCCTTGCCAGGGGTATAGGATATACCGCAGTTGTAGTCAGCAATAGCTTCCTTCCATCGCTGCTGACGGAGGTTCAGATATGGCTGAGTAAACAAGTACTTCAGACTCTGATGATCGGTGAAGATTTCGCAACGATTACCGAGAAGGTATTGTCACCATAGCTTCAGTGCAAAGATAACCGCTGCAAGCTCGAGGTCATGAACTGGGTAGTTTTCCTCGTGAGGACGCACTTGACGGGAGGCATAAGCAATCACTCTGCGCTCTTGCATTAGGACACAGCCTAATCCTTGACGTGAAGCGTCGCAATAGATGACGAAGTCCTTGCGAGAATCAGGGGGAGCAAGCACTGGGGCAGAAGTCAGCTTGTCCTTGAGTGTCTGGAAACTTTCCTAACATTTTTCAGTCCAATCAAACTTAACGCCTTTGTGTAGCAGATTGGTCAGTGGCTTGGCGATGTTGGAGAAGTTCTCGACAAAGCGGCGACAACAGCTAGCAAGTCCGAGAAAGCTTCTGACTTGCCTGACAGTCTTTGAAGGGGTCCAGTCAAGAATAGCCTGAACACACTCTGGGTTGACGGCAATACCATCCTTGGAGATGACATGACCAAGGTAGGTGACTTTGGGTAACCAGAATTCGCACTTGGACTACTTGGCATGAAGTTGATGTTCTCGAAGCTTCTCTAGAACAAGTCAAAGATGTTCAGCATGTTCTTCTTTGTTCTTCGAATATACCAGGATATCATCCAGATAGATTACGACGAACTTGTCAAGGCAATCCATGAATATGTAGTTCATCAGACGAGAGAAAGTAGCTGGAGCATTGGCTAAACCGAATGACATGACGGTGTACTCATATGAACCATATCGAGTAACAAAGGCGGTCTTGGGAATATCCTCTTCACGAACACGGATCTTGTGGTAACCCAACGTCAAGTCGAGTTTAGAGAATATTGATGAACCAACCAGTTGATCACACAGATCATTGATCCGGGGAAGGGGATATTTGTTCTGAATTGTAGCTTGGTTGATACGACGATAGTCTTGGACCAAACGATTCGTTCCATCCTTCTTCTTCACAAAGAGAGAAGGTGCTCCCCAAGCAGAGGAACTTGGACGAATGAAACCCTTGAGAAGAGATTTGTCGATTTCCTCCTTAAGTTCAAGGAGCTCATGAGGCGGCATCTTGTAGGGTCGTTTGGTGATAGGAATGGTGCCTGGTTTCAAGTCGATGACGAACTTGATAGCCCAAGCAGGGGGTATTCCTGGAAGTTCTTCTGGAAAGACGTCTTGGAAGTCGTGAACGAATGGAATCTTTTCAATTCCCTCAAGAGGTGTTGCGTTCAACGCATTCAGGACATAAAGTCGTGCTTCAGCGTTTTGAACAATTTGAGCATGGTAGCTTACTATCGCATCGGAAGGATGTAGGAGATGAACGACTTTGGTGGCGCAAACGATAGAAGCAGTATGCGCTTTCAACCACTCCATTCCCAAAATGAGGTCAATATTGGAATACTCCAGAATAATGGGAGAAACAAGGAATTCCAACCATTCAATCTCAATGGGAACGTCGCGACCAATCATGGTAGTTTAACATCGGCCTTTAGGGGTGCGTACCACTATTGGAGTGTTCATGGGCTCGCATTGAATGTCGTGTGCATATGCAAAATTTTCTGACATGAATGAATGCGATGCTCCTGAATCGAATAAAATAGAAGCCGGTACTGAATTAAGGAGAAGAGTACCTATCACAGTGGTAGGCTAGTCTTGAGCTTCATTCAGATCAACATGATTAGCCTAACCATGACCATAAGGTCTGGCATTGTTGTTATGGGGCTGATTGTTACGGCCAGTTGAAGGCAGGGCCAGCTGGTTCTTTTTCTGATTGCACTCTTTGGCAAGGTGACCTGGGCGGCCACATCTGAAGCACAGACCATCATTGGGATCGGGAGCAGAAGCTTGGGGTGGTACAGCTCGAATAGGCTGCCTCTGCGGTGGTGGAGGTAGACGAGGTGCAACATAGGATTGTCTTGGTGCAGGTGCAGTTGGACGATACATGTTGTGGGGAATCCATATCCGACGCTTCTGCTCTGACGGGCCAGAAGATGAGCCAGCGTCACGGCTGCGCCTGAGGGATCCCTGGTGTTCCCGAAGACCAGTCTCAACCGGAATAGCCTTGTTCACCAAGGTGGCGAAGTCGGCAAAGTCATGAACGAGCAGTGCTAGCTTGATATCAGGGTGAAGTCCGTCACGAAACCTCTCTTGCTTACGAGCATCAGTTGCAATGTCTTCTTCAGCATAACGTGACAAGTCAAGAAATTCCCGCTGATAAGCATCTACAGACTTGTTGCCTTGGGTGAGGTTGCGGAACTCTCGCTTCTTCCTGTCCATGATTCCCCGAGGAATGAAGCGGGCACGAAAGGCAGCTTGGAAATCTGGCCAAGTGATGACCATTCCAGTAGGTAGGGTATGCCTGTGGCTGTCCCACCATTGAGCAGTAGGACCCTTGAGGAAGAAGGATGTGAAGGTGACATAGCTGGCAGGGGCAACACTAGCAGACTCCATTTCATATGTGATGTCGCGGAGCCAGTCATCGGCATCAAGGGGCTGAGTTGAGCTGCGGTAGATGGTCGGGTTGAGGCGCATGAAGTCCTGCAGAGTAACTAGGGCTGGTTGTTGATTCATATTCGGACGAGGAAACTGAGCCATCATTCCTTCCATGAACTGGCGGTTCAGCTCAAACTATTGTATCATTCCGGCAAAGAATTCAGGCGGTGGTGGATCGTTGGCACCACGGCCACGACCAGCAGGTCTAACCATCCTGCTAGCATGTAACCGGGGTAGTTCAACATCGAGCATTTGTAAAGACAAAGGATCATTCATGAGGAAACATGCATAATGAGAGAGGTACGATGGATACCACATAGTAGTCAACACGACAGTATGTGTACTATTCAAAAATATTATTCTAAGGAATAGATATGGCTTATCCAACTTTGGGGTGAATGTGGTCACGGTATCCTAATGTTTGAGTTAGTAAAAATCATTTAACCTGAGTAGAAGAGAGATCAGAGTCCTAGAGTAAAGGTCAAGGAGTAAAAGATCCTAATACCACCCAATGGCGACGTGGGCCCGTAAGACACACAACCATGTTAGTAAAAGTTTTTCAGTGACTAGACTCAACTTCGGCCAAGGAGTTGGAAAGGGGGCTACCTACAGGCAGTCGGCTCTGATACCAACTTGTGACGCCCCCGATTCAATCGTACACTAATCATACATGCAAATGTGCACGATCAAGATCAGGGACTCACGGGAAGATATCACAACACAACTCTAGACACAAATTAAAATAATACAAGCTTTATATTACAAGCCAGGGGCCTCGAGGGCTCGAATACAAACGAGTCAGCGGAAGCAAAAATATCTGAGTACAGACATAGGTTATACAAGTTTGCCGTAAGAAGGCTAGCACAAAAGCAACATGATCGAAAAGGCAAGGCCTCCTGCCTGGGAGCCTCCTAACTACTCCTGGTCGTCGGCGGCCACCACGTAGTAGTAGGCACCCTCGAGGTTGTAGTAGTCGTCAGTGGTGGCACCTGGCTCCTGGACTTCACCATTTGGTTGCAACAACCAGAAAGAAGAAAGAACGGGGAAAAGGGGTAGCAAAGCAACCATGAGTACTCATCCGAAGTACTCAGCAAGCAAGGATCTACACTACATATGCAACATTATCAAAGGAAGGTTTTATATGTGGACTGGGCTGCAGAAATGCCAGAATAGAGAGAAGGCCAAGCCCTATCGAAGACTAGCATCTTCAGCATCTTCAAGCAGCTCCAAGCCCAGAAGAGATAAGAGTAGCGTAAAGTAAAGTAGTAGTAGTGTCATCAACCTCGCCCAGAGATCCTTCCTCGACTCCCTACAAGAAAGGAATCCCAGAGCCATACTATCCATTTCTAATCTCAAGTATCCAGTTCTAGTTGTATCGATCGGGATACAACTATGAGTGTCCGTTACCGTAGAACAGGCTATCGATAGATGTATCCTTCCCTGCAGGGGTGCACCAACTTACCCACCACGCTCGATTAACTCCGGCTGGACACACTTTCCTGGGTCATGCCCGGCCTCGGCTAAACAATACGCCGCAACCCGACCTAGGCTAAATAGAGAGGTCAGCACGCCGGACTAAACCTATGCCCCCAGGGGTCATGGGCCATCGCCCCCGGAACTCCTGCATGTTGCGTACACGGCCGGTGAGCAGACCTAGCTACCTCCTTAAAAAAGGCAGGTGCTTACCAGTCCAACCCGGCGCGTGCCGCTCTGTCGCTAACATCTATTAAGCTTCGACTGATGCATACGACGCAGAACGCCCGTACTATGCCCATGTGATGGTTAGTGCTATCAGGCCAGAGGCCCCTCGGATCAAATTTCCAAATCATAGTGGATTAGGATCACGCGGTAACAAGCAGAGACTCACGAAAGATGTGACCCCGTCGCCCTGTCTCGAGAACTTGCGGCAAGGGCTAAGAATGCCCGGCCACGCCTCGTAATTATCTGGCGGGCACCTTCCAGGCCAACCCGACTCCACATCACTCGCAATTAAGCTCGCGCGGGTACCCCTCTGGGCCGACCCGTCTTTAGTAACATGGTTCAATGTAAAGACATAGTAACCATAGTAACCGTGTGTCTAACACCAAGGGGGAAAACCTAAGGAATCACCCTCGACGAATTCCCACTCGATGTAACCATCAAGGTGAACGTAAGAGGAAGCACCCTCAAGGTTCACACTTGAGGGGTTGCACGACAGAGTCGTATCGGAAGTGGTTAAGGAGAAACCACCCTCGATGACCACGATCGAATAGCTACACTACAGAGATCTTATCAGGAGTGATGTATGAGGTACCACCCTCGGCACTCGATGGTAACTCTGCAGAGTCGGGCAACAAAATGGGCGTGATGTGATGTGAGGTGCCGGGGCCTGGTCTTCGATCCCGTTGATCGGGTCTTCTGATAATCCAGCAGGGCAGTCGGGACAAAGTGGGGGGTCTCTGATGGGTCTCTAATCAACCTATACTAAGCAGTTTAGGATAAGCAGGTAGGTAACAATAGCAGGTTACAATAAACAGGCTATGCAGCAGAATAGGAGCAAACAATAACAGTAGCAAAATCTAATGCAAGCATGAGAGAATGAAATGGGCTATATCGGGATGATCAATTGGGGGGCTTGCCTGGTTGCTCTGGCAAGGAGGGGTCGTCGTCGACGTAGTCGATCACAGGGACATCGGCATCGGTCTCGAGGTCTACCGGAGAGAAGAGGGGGAAGAAACAGTAAATATAAGCAAACAAAGGTATCACTAAGCATGACATGATGATACGTAGTGCTAGGCATGCTCTAACGCGGTACTACACATTGCAGGCGAAGGGGGAAAACATCCGAGGATGATTTCCCGGCGGTAGACGGATTTCGAACAGAAGAAAGAGAGGGTACGGTTCTATGTTCAGAATGCTAGGGGCATGTGACAGATGAACGGACCGCGTATTCGGATTCGTCTCGTTTTTCTGAGAAACTTTCATGTAGAAAACATTTTCATCCGAGTTACGGTTTATTTACTATGAATTTCTAAAGATTTTAGCATTTCCAGAAATTATTTAAATTAACAGAAATGGGATTATGACATCAGCAGAGTGTCAGCATGACATCAACAGGTCAACAGACTGGCTGACTGGTCAAACAGACCAGTGGGTCCCACCTGTCATATTCAGAGGGACTAACAGTAGTTTAGTTTAATTAGACAGAGTTAATTAGTAGTAGGGCCCCACATGTCAGTGACTGTTTAGTTTAACTAATTAATTTTATTTAAAAAGTGTAATTAGCTTAATTAACAGAGGGGGCCCACATGCCAGTGGCACTGGGGCTGCCCAGTCAGCACGTTGACTGGGTTAACCCAGTCAAATGGGGCCCGCGGGGCCCGCTGGCAGCGACCCTAGGGTGGCCCCAGGCCGGCCACGTCGGCGGCCGGCGCCGGAGTTGCGCCGGTGAGCTCTCCGTGGCGGTGAGTTCGCCAGAGAGGCTCAGATTTACGCAACAGAACGCCAAAATGCGCGTTTTCACCTGCGTTCGAACGCTGACGGTGCCGCATGTCGAGTGGTGGCGGTAGTGCAGCCGGACTTCGCCGGAATCGGCGCCAGCGACGAGCAGAGGCAGCGGCGCGTACGGGTGCTCGACGGAAACGGCGCTACGGCGTGAAGCAGCTCGAACGGAAGGGCTAGGTGGTGCTACGCGACGCGGTGAAGCTAATGGGCATACGCCCGTCACCATTTGGTCACCGGAGACTCTCCGGCGACAAGCTCCGCGGCGCTGCGTTCGGGCGCACGTGGGGAAAGCAGCTAGGGGCGCGCCAAAGTCAGCACGGAGAGGGAGAAGGTAGAGCAGCTCACCGGGGAGGCACAAGGTGGCTCGGTGTAAGATTAGTAGCAGCTGCAGTTGCCGGAGATGACGGAGTTCGCCGGCGACAGGGGCAAAGGGGGTGGCTCGATCCGCTCCCCGCAGTGGCTCCCGGCTCGCGCTCACGGACGGGGACGGGGTAGACGGCAACGGCGGAGATGATGGGCACGATGGCGAGGCGAATGGGGCTCGGTGGCTGCGAGGACGGGCGAGGCACGGCAGCAAGCGTGCTCGGGATCGAGCGAGAGGAGAGGGGAGAGGTGGATCTGGGGGAGGGGAGGCACATAGGCGAGCGAGAGGAGTGGGAGAAGGGCCCGAGGCGCCGGGGGCGTGGAGGCCTTATCCTCCCCTCGACACCAGCGAATGGGTCCGGTGGCGACCGCGCCCTATAGCAGCGCGCGACCGAGGAACAGGAAGGGGGCATGGTGTGAGGAGCTGGGCCGGCTGGGCCGACCAGGCTGGTTGAGGTCTAGGAGGGCAGGGGATGTGGGCCGTGCGGCTGGCCGAGGTGGGCCAAGGCCCAAGGGGAGGCCAGGGCTTTCCCACCCCTTCTTCTTTCCTTTTCTTTTTTTAATCTTTCTGCTTTAGCTATTTTAGACATTTTGACACTTTGAAAAAATGTTGGACCACCACCAATATTAACAAAGGATTATTTGCCACAAGATGAACATTTTAGTTTTCATGTTTGAGCAATTTGAATTTCACTCAGAATTTGAAATTGAATTCAACTTGAAATTGAAAGATACAAATGACAATGATAAACAAACACTTGTTTAGCAAAATGATTAGCTTAACCCCAAGCGTTACTGTAGCATCATTACACTGGGGTGTTACAACAGGCTCCACAACTGGAGGGGCCGCTGAGGGCTTGAAGAGCCGCTCCTCGAAGACGCCAGGCTCCTGAGGCTGGCGCTTGGACGCTCTCTTCGGCGAAATCGTCGGCTTCCTTCTTTGTGTCGCGGGGCACATGCTGCAAATCCAGGCCCAAGAATTGCTTCTCCATTTTACATACCTCCGCGAGGTATGCCTCCATATGTTCGTCCTTCGGCTCGTACACTTTGTTGGAGAAGTTGACGAGGAGCTGGGAGTCGCCCTTGATGGTGAGGTGCTTCACTCCCAGGGCCGCCGCAGCCTTGAGACCAGCGATCAAGCCTTCGTACTCCGCGATGTTGTTGGAGACCTTCCCGCCCCGCTGAAAGCAGAGTTGCACAGCGTAGTCGAGCTTGTCCTGGGTGGGCGAGATGAGTACGGCCCCAGCCCTCACGCCCTGGCGCGCGAAGGCGCCGTCAAAGTACATGACCTATCCGTCTGGCGCCTCGCTCCTTGGAGAAAGTCACCGGTCCATGCCTGCCTCGGGACTAGGAATGTCAGTCCATTCCGCCACGAAGTCGGCGAGCGCGGCACTGAAAGCACAGGTGCTCCCTGGGTGGTTTTGGTAACTAATGTCAACATATGTCTTGTTGGACTAATACTTTTATCTAGTATATTTCAGATAAGTTCAACAGTGGAGTGCGCGTGGACAAGAGGATGTGGAACCCCTTCAAGATGCTAAAGACAAAGGACTGGCTCAAGCTCCAAAGCTCAAGACCCTACATTTTATTTTGAATGATCCAAGATCATATTGAGTCCATAGGAAAAGCCAATACTATTAAAAGGGGATGAGGTGTTGCTTAATGGCTTGCTTGCTCAAGGTGCTTAGTGATATGCTCCAAATCCCTCACCACTTTCTCATATCCACATATGTCCCAAACCAAAAGTCAAACTCGGCCCCACCAATTTGATCTATCCGGCGCCACCGAGTTATCTTGACATAGCCACTAGCAGAAACCCTAATCAGTTCGTTCTCACTGATGGGATCTCGGTCTCACCGAGATGGGCTTGCAAACTCTCTATTTCCTATTGCACTTATTTCGGTGTCACGGAAATATGTAATCGGTCCCACCGAATTGCTTGACCAAATCTCTGGTTAACTTATTACCAAAATCAGCCCCACCTAGTTTGTGTAATCGGTCAAACTGAGATGAGGTTTTACCCTAACCCTAGCACATCGGTCCCACCGAGTTGATCATATCGGTCCCACCGAAATACCTAACGGTCACATTTTGAACTAAATCGGTCTGACCGAGTTTTTTGGTTCTGTCCCACCGAGTCTGGTAAATTGTGTGCAATGGTTAGATTTTGTGTGGAGGCTATATATACCCATCCACCCACTCTTCATTCATGGAGAGAGCCATCAGAACGTGCCTACACTTCCAGCATACATTTCTGAAAGAGAACCACCTACTCATGTGTTGAGACCAAGATATTCCATTCCAACCACATAAATCTTGATCTCTAGCCTTCCCCAAGTTGCCTTCCACTCAAATCTTCTTTCCACCAAATCCAAATCCATGAGAGAGAGACTTGAGTGTTGGGTAGACTATCATTTGAAGCACAAGAGCAAGGAGTTCGTCATCAACACACCATCTATTACCTTTTGGAGAATGGTGTCTCCTAGATTGGTTAGGTGTCACTTGGGAGCCTCCGTCAAGATTGTGGAGTTGACCCAAGGAGTTTGTAAGTGCAAGGAGATCGCCTACTTCGTGAAGATCTACCCGAGTGAGGCAAGTCCTTTGTGGGCGATGGCCATGGTGGGATAGACAAGGTTGCTTCTTCGTGGACCCTTCATGGGTGGAGCCCTCCGTGGACTCGTGCAACTGTTACCCTTCGTGGGTTGAAGTCTCCATCAACATTGATGTACGATAGCACCACCTATCGGAACCACGCCAAAAATCTCTGTGTCTCCAATTGCGTTTGCACACTCCAACCCATCCCTTTACATTCTTGCAAATTGCATGCTTTACTTTCCGCTGCTCATATACTATTTTCAAGCTTGCTTGATATGTATTGTGAATGTTTAAACATGTGCTAAAACTCCACCTTAACTTGAAGAAATGAAAAACTGCTACTTTTCTTTGTTGAGGGTCTACCCACCCCCCCTCTAGACACCTCTTCTCGATCCTTTCAATTGGTATCAGAGCATTGGTCTCCATTGCTTTTGTTTAATCACCATTGGAGGAAGATGGATGAGTCTACGTTGGGGAGTCTTAGACATAGAGTGCCTATACTTGATGGAGAGTACTTTCATGAGTGAAAAAATGAGATGCTTGTGATTTTCAATGAATATCATTTGAACAAGTACATTACTAGCCCTTGTGCACCCCATGTTGATCCTTTGCATCCTACTCTTGATGAGTCCATTGACATGATCCGCAACCTTAGAACTGTTAATCTTATCACTAGAGGTTTGCCTACAAACTCGATTGGTCGCTTGCCTACTCTTGATTGTGCCTACACTATATGGAGATTTCTTGAGGAACAATTTCGGAACTATTCCTTGCTAAATCTAGATGTGATTCTTCATAAGTCTAATGCCTTGAGCAAGATGAATTCCAATGATCCTAAGTTTGGTGATTGTTTGTCTGAGCTTCGTAACCTTATGCGTGCCAAAGGAGATGTTGGAATCATTAGCAATATCATCTCCGAAGCCATTAGAATTCAAAAAGATGAACATTGTGATGATCATTTATCTAATGAATCACTCTCTCTAGGAATTGATCCATCACAAGACAATGTTGAACATGGATACTATGATGAGGATGATGGTAGTGACTTTGATCTCGACGAGTCTATGAGACACTTTGGTCTTATGGCTAATCTTCGCGGCTACATGGCTGAAGGAAAGGAATGGGTCCTTGATAGTGGATGTACCGATCACATGACCGAAGACAAGGATATGTTTCGTGAGCTAGCTGAAAACGATGGCCCTCGAAAGTATGTCACTTGTGGTGATAATTCAAAGGGTAAGGTGGTTGGCCTTGGTAAGGTGGCCATCTCACATGATAGCTCCATACAAAATGTTATGCTCGTTGAATCTCTTGGCTATAATTTACTTTCCGTATCTAGACTAGCTGACTTTGGCTTCAATGTTTTATTTACTGATGTAGATTGCCGAGTGTTTCGAACAAATAATCACAATATGGTCTTTACTAGTATACATAGAGGTGATCTTTACATTGTTGATTTCACTAAAAAAGCTCAACCTAGAACTTTCTTTATTAGTAAATCCTCTCAAGGTTGGTTGTGGCATAGAAGGTTAGGTCATGTGGGCATGCGAAATCTTGATAAGCTTATTAAAGGTAATCATATCCTTGGAGTGAAAGATGTTATATTTGACAAGGATAGATTGTGCAGTGCTTGTCAAGCAGGAAAACAAGTTGGATGAAGCCACCCTGTGAAGAACATCATGACCACGAGAAGACCACTCGAGCTACTTCATATGGATCTCTTTGGTCCCAACGCCTACAAAAGTCTCGGTGGAAACTCATTTGGTCTAGTCATAGTCGATGATTTTTCAAGATTTACGTGGGTGTTCTTTCTTGTTGATAAATCACAGGTCCAAAAGATCTTCAAAAACTTCGCTAGGAAGGCCCAAAATCAATTTGAAGTAAAGATCAAGAAGGTTCGCAGCGACAACGGAACGGAGTTCAAGAACGCAAATGTGGATACCTTTCTTGACGAAGAAGGGATTTCACATGAGTTCTCGGCTACGTACACACCTCAACAAAATGGAGTTGTTGAGAGGAAGAATCGGACTTCTATTGAGATGGCGAGAATGATGCTTGATGAGTACAAAACTCCAAAACAGTTTTGGGTGGAAGCAGTTGAGACGGCTTGTCATGCAACAAATCGCTTGTATCTTCACAAGCTACTCGGCAAGACAGCATACGAGCTTCTCACCGGTAACAAACCACAAGTTGGATACTTTCGAGTATTCGGCTCAAAGTGTTACATTCTTTATAAGCATAATGTTCTAAATTTGCTCCTAAATCTCATGAAGGTTTCCTACTTGGTTATGGCTCAAACTCTCAAACTTACCGTGTCTACAATAGTTTCACCCGAAAGGTTGAAGAGACGGTAGATGTGAAGTTTGATGAATCTAACGGCTCGCAAGTAGAGCAATTGCCAATTGATGTAGGAGACAAAGACCCTTCGGAAGCAATCCATGACTTGTCTATTGGCAAAATTCGTCCAACAAAGGTGAAGGAGAGTACCTCGTCCGTCCAAGTGGAAGCTTCTACCTCACGACAAGGTGAACCAAGAGTTGACACGGAAGCATCCACAAGCGGGAAACGTCAAGACGAAGAAAACGAGGATGTACACCAAGATGAACCTTATCAACCTCCTTCTCCACCTCGGCAAGAGAACAACAACATCAACAATGAAGAAGGCCAAGAAGAAGAACAAGATGATGAAGAAGATGTTCCACCCCGAACCAAGCAAAAGCCCTCGCGAGTTCAAGCAAGAGTCGCAAGAGATCATCCCGTCGAACAAATCTACAATGATATACAAACCGCGAGAATCACTCGCTCAAAATCTCGTTTGGCTAATTTTTGTGAACAATATTCTTTCATCTCTAGCATTGAACCAATGAAGGTTGAATAAGCATTGGAAGATCCTGATTGGATAAATGCCATGCACGAAGAGCTACACAACTTTGAGAGAAACCAAGTGTGGACATTGGTCGAGAAGCCCGACAACAACCACAACATCATCGGTACCAAATGGGTGTTTCACAACAAGCAAGATGAAGATGGACAAGTCGTTCACAACAAAGCACGTCTCATCGCCCAAGGATACACACAAGGCGAAGGTATGGGGTATGGTGAGACATATGCCCCCGTTGCTAGGCTTGAGTCAATCCACATCTTACTTGCCTATGATAAACACCATGACATTACTATGTACCAAACAGACATTAAAATTGCTTCTCTAAATGGTGAAATTGAGGAGGACGTTTATGTTAAAAAACCTCCCGACTTTATCAATCCTAAGAAACCCGATCATGTTTACAAACTTCACAAAGATCTTTATGGTCTTAAACAAGCTCCTAGAGCGTGGTATAAATGCTTGACCAAGTTTCTTATTGAAAAAGGTTTTGAGATTGGAAAGATAGATTCTACTCTTTTTACTAAAAGAGTTAATGGTGAATTATTTGTGTGCCAAATTTATGTTGATGATATCATATTTGGTTCAACTAACCCTCTTTTTAGTTAAAAGTTTGGGAAGCTAATGTCGAAGAAGTTTGAGATGTCTATGATGAGTGAACTCAAGTTATTTCTTGGTTTGAAAATCAAGCAAACTAAGGAAGGCACCTTTGTTTCTCAAACAAAGTACACCAAGGACTTATTCAAGAAGTTCAACATGCAAGAAAGCAAAGGTATGAAAACACCCATGCCTACTAGTGGACATCTTGACTTGACCAAGTATGGCAAATTGGGTGATCAAAAGGTTTACCGTTCTATGATTGGTTCATTGTTATATCTATGTGCCTCTCGTCCCAATATTATGCTAAGTGTGTGCATGTGTGCACGATATCAAGCGGCCAGCAAAGAATGTCATCTTAAGGTTGTGAAAAGGATAGTGAGATACTTAATTCATACACAAAATTTTGGCATTTGGTATCCTAAGATGTCTTCTTTCGATCTTGTTGGCTATTCTGACTCGGACTATGCCGGTGACAAGGTTGATATAAAGTCCACTTCGGGTACTTGTCAATTTCTTGGTAGATCTCTTATGTCTTGGTCCTCCAAGAAACAAAACTCGGTATCCTTATCCACCGCCGAAGCGGCATACACTGCCGCTGGTTCATGTTGTGCTCAATTTCTTTGGATGACCCAAACTCTTAAAGATTATGGGATCAATGTGAAACATGTTCCTTTGGTTTGTGACAATGAGAGTGCTATTAAGATTGCCACACAATCTTGTGCAACATTCTCAAACTAAGCATATTGAAGTTCATCATCATTTCATTCGAGATCATGTTGCTAAAGGAGACATTAATCTCAAGCATGTTCGTACCGATAAGCAATTGGCGGATATATTCACCAAACCGCTTGATGAGAAAGTATTTTTCCGTTTGAGAGGTGAATTGAACATCATTGATGCTTCAAACTTGGAGTAGAGACTCCACTTGGATACATGCAAGGCATGATCCTATGACTAATCCTTGATATTTCTCTTATAATGATATTCATATGTCTTGGATATATTTGCACCCTTGCATGCTATCTAACCCTTGTAGGTACTTGGATGAATCTAAATCAATGAGATTGCAAATCACTCACATCATGAGCAATCTCTACATCACCAAGTCTCTACAATATGGTGGTTGAATTCAAGGAAGCATGAAACCCTTCAACATATCCTTTGACAAATTCTATATATAAAATTTCATTTGGTATCAAGTTTCATGATTGTCATTTTGGATACACAAGTGCTCCTCCTTGCAAGACTAACCCATGTAGGTAGATGAACTTCAATTACAAGTGGTGCTCCCAACCATTGATGAGCTACATCAACCTTGAGCATCCCACACAAGTTCAACTACATGATCAAGTTCAATACCACCACCCAAGGTATGATATTCCATCTTAGAGAAGCTTTAACCCAAGTTATGGGTTAAAGCAGCTCAACAAGATGTGAATACATCAAAATGCTTAAACGAAAAATGGTAACCCCATTTTGAGCTTAAACGATGAGTATGACCTACGATCAAGTGTTCTCACTTGACTCCTCAGTCAATATACTCTAACATAGGTGACTTTGTCGCCGTCCAATTCTAGATGAAGTTCTCTAGTGTGTTTCTGTGTTCTTGCATTTTTTCCTCGCATATTTGTTCCCCTTCTTTAAAAAAAACTTCATCTAGATTTATTTTCTTTCCTTTTTTGTTCTGCATTCCCTGCATTTAATTCATTGCAAATCCTTCAGTTAATTCCTTACAAATCTTTGTGAGATCATATTTGCCTAGTGAGCTGAGATGACAATTGCTCTTTCTCTGTGTTGAACTCGGACACACCGGTTTTGAGTCTTTTGGTCAAACTGAACTATTTCGGTGCCACCGAAGAAAATGACTCGGTGTTACTGATTTCACTGCAGAGAAGACAATTTGCCATTTGCATTCTGCATATTTCCTCCATCTCCAACTCGATGATTCTTGCCCTCTACCTGCATCCCATTGTATGCTGCTTTGTTATGTGGCTCAAGGACCAAACCTTGTTGACTCACACTTCAGAAGATCCCTTCTTGGAAATTGATGTCAAAGGGGGAGAGAGAGCTCACATCAAAGCTTACTCATTTACAGGGGGAGAGAGAGATAATCACATCAAAGGGAGAGAGAGACCCCAGATGCTTGGTATTCAAGAGGAGAGAAGTCCCATGTCTTTAAGAGGGGAAAGACATGTTATTGTGTCATGATTATTGTGCTCTGATTTGTTTTGCTCTGATTTTCTTTTCCCTATATTCTCCAATTATCCAATATAAAATTCAGGTGGAGAAAGACATCTAAGGGGAGAAAATCTTCCAATACATTGCATATCTTTTGCCTTTGGGGACATGTCTATATCAAATAGAGCACCTAGTACTCACTCTCTACATGTCATCCCAATCTTGGTACTCTTGTGGTTTGCAGTTTGCTCTGCTTAGTAGATATTCCTGTGTTGTCTAACCTTGATTACTCAGGTTCATCTCTTCCTGTAACGCCCATGATGCGGCTATATCTCCCACGTGTCGAGGCACGACCTAGAGGCATAACCGCATAGTGGTTTTGTCGCAAGAAGGGTCATCTTCACACAATCCCATGTAATGAACAAGAATGGGATAAAGAGTTGGCTTACAATCGCCACTTCACACAATACATATATATAATTCATACATCATCCAAAATACACACATAGACTGACTACGGTCAAGATTCAAATGAAAATAAGATAACCGCAAATGCTAGATCCCCGATCGTCCCAACTGGGCTCCACTACTGATCATCAGGAAAAGACACATAAACGACCACGTTCCTCATCGAACTCCCACTTGAGGTCGATCCCATCATCTGTACTAGCATCGTCGGCACCTGCAACTGTTTTGGAAGAATCTGTGAGTCACGAGGACTCAGCAATCTCACACCCGCGAGATCAAGACTATTTAAGCTTAAAGGAAAGGATGGTGTAATGAGGTGGAGCTGTAGTAGGCACTAAGCATTTATGGTGGCTAACATACGAAAAAGTGAGCGAGAAGAGAAGCAACGAAATGGTCGTCATCTAGTAATGATCAAGAAGTGATCCTGAACTCCTACTTACGTCATTCATAACTCAAACCGTGTTCACTTCCCGGACTCCGCCGAGAAGAGACCATCACGGCTACACACACGGTTGATGTATTTTAATTGGGTCAAGTGACAAGTTCTCTACAACGGGACATTAACAAATTCCCATCTGCCTCATAACCGCGGGCACGGCTTTCGAAAGATATTACCCTGCAGGGGTGTCCCAACTTAGCCCATCATAAGCTCTCGCGGTCGACGAAGGATAAACCTTCTCCCGGAAAGACCCGATCAGTCTCGGAATCCCGATTTACAAGACATTTCGACAATGGTAAAACAAGACCAGCAAAGCCGCCCGAATGTGCCGACAAATCCCGATAGGAGCTGCACATATCTCGTTCTCAGGGCACACCGGATTGTCCAAGCTTCCAATAGGCGAGCCCAGAGTTGCCCCTGGTGGCCACCGGCGACTGACAGATTGGACCAATACTCAGAGGAGCACTGGCCCGGGGGTTTAAATAAAGATGACCCTTAGGCTCGCGAAAACCCGGGGGAAAAGGCTTAGGTGGCAAATGGTAAAACCAAAGTTGGGCCTTGCTGGAGGAGTTTTATTCAAGGCGAACTGTCAAGGGGGTCCCATAAATCACCCAACCGCGAAAGGAACGCAAACTCAAGGAACATAATCCCGGTATGACAGAAACTAGGGCGGCAAGAGTGGAACAAAACACCTGGCATAAGGCCGAGCCTTCCACCCTTTACCAAATATATAGATGCATTAATTAAATAAGAGATATTATGATATCCAAACATATCCATGTTCCAACATGGAACCAACTTCAACTTCACCTGCAACTAGCAACGCTATAAGAAGGGCTGAGCAAAAGCGGTAACTTAGCCAGACAACGGTTTGCTAGGAAAGGATGGTTAGAGGCTGACATGGCAATATGGGAGACATGATATAGCAAGTGATAGGTAGCGTAGCATGGCAATAGAACAAACAACTAGCAAAGCAAAGATAGAAGTGATTTCGAGGGGTGGTCATCTTGCCTGCAAGGTTCTCAGAGTTGTCGAAGGCTTGATCCTCGTAAGCGTACTCAACAGGTTCCTCATACACGAACTCGTCTCCCGGCTCTACCCAAGACAAGAACACAAGCAAAGGAACCACAATCAATCACGGGAAATGCACAAGCAACATGATGCAAAACATGTATGATATGCAAGATATGATATGCGATGCATATGCGTGCTCCGGAAGGAAAATGATGAACAAGGCAGTAACTTGGCAAACCAAGCATGCCACTGGAAAGATCGGACAATTTCGGTCGAAATCGATATAAAGATCACCGGAAACGGATGCACGGTTTGCAAAAGGCAAACAAAACAAGAATGACACGAATCTGCGATTAACAGCATGATAGCACTTATAATGCAACAAGCAACAATGCTACAGCACTCCAACATAGCAACAAAGCATATGGAAGCAATCTACAGGAGATGCTTGACAAAAGATGAACATTGAGCTACGGCTAGATCACAACATATCAAGCTCAAACAAGCATGGCAAAAGAGCAAAAGATAACAGGATCACAGACTTGGTGAAATTACTGGACATGACTGAAACAGCATCAGTTAGCAATGTTCAGAGCACTAAATCAACATGCTACAGGAACTTAACATAGCAACACAAGGCATAGAAGTATTCTACTAGATGCATAAGACAAAAGTCCCTTAATGACCATAAGCCAAAAAGTACCAGAAGATATGATGGCAACCATGTAAAGATAGCAAGTTTCGTTATCAGGTTTCAGACTCGGCAGAAAACAGAGCATGGCAGAAACAATAATATGAAGGCATCTTGGTGAGCTTGATGCACTCACCACAAAGCAATGCATTACAAAACAAGCATACCTACAGCAAGATGGAAAGTTTATGAAGTTATCCATGGCAAGAGCAAATACATAGCATGTATAGATCAACTACAATAAGCTTGGCAATATTGAATAACACGTAAACAATCTGCCAGAAATATTTTATAGCAAAAGTAGAGCAAGATTGAGTCATGCTATGGCACTCCATAATTTCAAACAAGGGCAGGAATGGGTCAACTACAACAATATCTACAAAACATCCTTACTGATTATCTCCCAAATATGCATGGATCTCTCTGTAGCATCAAGTTTACATGGCAACAAAATAACAGCAGACAAAGACAGAAATCACCGTCTCTGAAATCAGAAACATTACGGAGCCTACTTTGCATGCTTGTGCTATTCACCACAGAGATCACAAAAATACATAGCATACACCACTCTAAATATGGCATGGCATACAACAAAACACATGTAGAGCTCATGCCCATAAGATGCACAGATTAAAAGCTACAAAAATAACAAATCCCCAACTTCTGCTAAGTAACAGCAGATAACAGCAACTAGCACTCTTGCACCAGAGATTTGGGCATCAAGATGGCCTCTAATGAACATGGTTCAATTGAACAAAATGAAGAGCATCATGAGGCGAACAATTCGATATATTACACGAGCGAAACGGAGCTATATGCAGAGAGTTATGATGCTATGAACATGGGCATATATCATAAAAACTTTAAGACGGGAAAAAAACTCGGGTTCAGGAAAAGTCAACCTTCTCTAGATCCGATCGGGCCGGCTAGGGTTCGGGGCTCCAGCCGCCGGAGTTGCTGCCGGTGAGGAAAGAGGCGGCTGGGCCTCGGGGCCGGCGAGGACGGCGGCGGCGCGGCGACGGAGGAGAGGGGCGGCGCGGGCTCCGGCGGAGGGACGCGCGGAGGCGACGGCGAGACGGCGGCGGAGGGGCGCGTGGAGGCGACGGCGAGGTGGCGGCGTGGCGCCGGTGGCGGCGCGGCGAGGCACTGGAGGCGGGGCGGCGGCGGCGCGGGCGGCGGAAACGGCCGCGGGAGGGCGCGGGCGGCGGAGGAGCGCGGGCTCGGGGAGGGCCCCGCGTGGGCCGAGCGGGCCGCGGGCGGCGGCAGGGCCGGCTGGGCCACGTGGCGCAGCGGGATTCATCGGGGACGGTGGCGCGGACACGTCCGGCGGCGGGGTATTTTGTCCGGGCGCGAGGTGGAAGAAGGGTAGGGTTTGGACTGCGAACGTTTTCGGGAGGGGATGCATATATATAGCTAGAGGGAGCTAGGAGAGTCCAAATGAGGTGCGGTTTTCGCCCACATGAACATGATCAAACGACCTAGAGCATGGAAGAGAGTTTGGTGGGTTTTGGGCTGTTTAGAGAGGGGTTTTTGCTGCACACACAAATGGACTTTGCGGTTACCCGGTTAACCGTTGGAGTACCAAACGACCTCCAAATGGAACGAAACTTGACCGGTGGTATACTAAGGCCACTTGACAAGCCTTGGTCCATTCCGAGAATGTTTGACACCCGCTCACGAAAAGAAAACAAGAGGGGTGCACCGGAGGAGATGGGAGCGCCGGATTGCAAAACGGACAACGGGAAAAATGCTCGGATGCATGAGACGAACACGTATGCAAATGCAATGCACATGATGATATGATATGAAATGCATAGCATGAACAAAATATAAAACTACAAACAAAACCCGACCACGAAGGGAATATCATAACACATAGCCAGAAATGGCAAGAGTTGGAGTTACAAAAATGGAAAGTTACATGCGGGGTGTTACAACACTCCACCACTACGAGAGGATCTCGTCCCGAGATCTAGGACTGAAAGAACTCCGGATATTCGGAATGGAGATGGTCCTCGCGTTCCCACGTGGCTTCCCGGTCAGAATGGTGCAACCACTTCACTTTCAGGAATTTGATTGACTTGTTGCGAGTCTTGCGCTCAGTTTCTTCAAGAATAGCAACGGGGTGCTCATGATAAGACAGATCTTCTTGAAGGTCAATCTCTTCGAAGTAGATGGTGTGCTCGGGCGTCTTGAAGCACTTGCGAAGCTGTGACACATGGAACACATCGTGCACGTTCGCGAAGTTGGAAGGAAGCTCAAGTTGATAGGCGAGGTCGCCTCTTTTTCCAACGATCTTGAACGGACCCACGTATCGAGGGGCAAGCTTCCCTTTGGTACTGAAGCGACGAGTGCCTTTCATTGGAGAGACGCGGAGGTAGACATGGCCTCCGATCTCGAAAGCCACATCACAGTGCTTACTATCATAGTAACTCTTCTGGAGCGATTGCGCGGCTTTGAGATTTTCACGGATGACTTTACACATTTCTTCAGCCTCTGTGATTAAGTCATTGCCAAGAAGTTGGCGTTCACCAGTCTCTGACCAATTGAGAGGAGTACGACACTTTCTGCCATCGAGAATCTCGAATGGGGCCTTGCCCGAACTTGCTTGGAAGCTGTTTTTGTAGGAGAATTCGGCATATGGAAGACAATCTTCCCATTTCATGCCAAAGGAAATGACACAAGCCCTAAGCATATCTTCAAGAATTTGATTGACTCGCTCGACTTGGCCACTAGTTTGAGGATGGAAAGCTGTGCTGAAGCGAATATTTGTGCCCATGGCCTTCTGGAAGGAATCCCAGAACTTCGAGGTGAAGATGCTTCCACGATCTAAAGAAATCAATTGTGGAATGCCGTACAAGGAGACAATCCTGGAGGTGTAAAGCTCTGCCAACTGAGCTGTTGTGATGGATTCTTTGATTGGAAGGAAATGAGCCACTTTAGAAAGCTTGTCAATGACAACGAAGATAGCATCATTTCCACGCTTGGACTTTGGAAAACCAGTCACGAAGTCCATTTCGATATGATCAAACTTCCACTCTGGGATAGCAAGAGGTTGGAGGAGACCAGCTGGTCGTTGGTGTTCTGCTTTCACTCTTCGACAGACATCACATTCATTCACGAATTGGGCAATTTCTCGCTTCATTCGAGTCCACCAGTATGACTGCTTGAGGTCATGGTACATCTTCGTACTTCCAGGATGAATGGACAGAAGAGAATTGTGTGCCTCGTTCATAATGACTTTCCTTAGATCACCTTTAGGAACCACAATCCGGTCCTCGAAGAATAAAGTGTCACTGTCATCAATGCGATAGCACTTGTATTTGGAAAGACCCTTGTCGATACCCCGTTTCACCTTCTTCACCATGGCATCAAGGAGTTGTGCCTCACGAATTTGATCTTCCAAAGTAGGAGAGACTATGAGGTTGGCAAGAAAGCCTTGAGGAACAACTTGGAGATTCAGCTTGCGGAAAGCTTCACAAAGATCCGGTTGGAATGGCTTGAGAATTAGGCTGTTGCAATAAGCCTTCCTGCTTAAAGCATCTGCAATGACATTGGCTTTGCCTGGAGTATATTCAATACTCGGATTGTACTCTTGAATCATTTCGACCCATCGAGTCTGCCTGAGGTTGAGGTTGGGCTGGGTGAAGATGTACTTGAGACTCTTGTGATCGGTGAAAATGTCCACTTGTCTTCCCAACAAGAGATGTCTCCACGTTATTAATGCATGGACAACTGCCGCCAAATCAAGATCGTGAGTGGGGTAGTTCTTCTCATTGGGCTTCAACTGACGAGAGGTATAGGCCACAACTTTCTTCTCTTGCATTAACACAGCACCGAGACCTTGGAGAGAAGCATCACAGAAAACTTCAAATGGCTTGGATTCGTCAGGAGGAGTTAAGACAGGAGCGGTGACGCGTTTCTCTTTGAGAGTGTTGAAAGCAACGTCACACTCAGAAGACCAGACATACTTCACATGCTTCTGGAGGAGGTTGGAAAGAGGCTTTGCAATCTTAGAAAAAGTTCTCAACGAATCTTCGGCAATAGCTTGCAAGACCGAGAAAACTGCGGAGCTGCTTGACATTCTGAGGAGGTTCCCAATTCACAATTGCGGACACCTTCTCGGGGTTAACAGCGATGCCCTTGGCAGAGATGATGTGACCAAGGTAAAGAACTTCATCGAGCCAAAACTCACATTTTGAGAACTTCGCATAGAATTGATACTCTCTGAGCTTGTCAAGTACCAACCGCAAATGTTTGGCATGATCCTTCTTATTCTTGGAGAAGACCAAGATATCATCGAGATACACCAGAACGAATTCATTTGTATAGGGGTTGAAGATGAAATTCATCATCCGAGAGAATACTGGAGGAGCATTGACAAGGCCGAAAGACATGACAGTATATTCATAAGAACCAAAGCTTGTTTTGAATGCTGTCTTGGGAATATCTTCTTCACGAATGCGAATCTGATGATAACCCATACGAAGGTCAAGCTTGGAGAAAACCTTAGCACCTTTGAGTTGCTCGAATAGCTCATTGATGTTGGGAAGTGGATACTTGTTCTTGATTGTCTTCTTGTTCAATGGACGGTAGTCGACACAAAGTCGGTTCGTGCCATCCTTCTTCTGGACAAAAAGAACACCACAACCCCATGGAGATGAACTCGGTCTGATCAAACCTAGACGCTCTTGTTCATCGAGCTGTTTCTTCAATTCCTTCAGCTCCTTGGGTCCAAGCTTGTATGGACGCTTGCAAACGGGTTCAGTTCCCGGCTCAAGATCGATAACGAACTCAACTGGCCGGTGAGGAGGCATACCCGGAAGCTCTTCTGGAAAGACATCTTGATACTCACAAACGACTGGAATCTGAGAGATGGCATTCAATTCTCCCTTCTCATTGAGAGAAAACAACCGAATGGTTTCATTGCGAGCGGCATAAATAATCACATCCTCGGAAGAGTGTGTCAATTGAATTTCCCTGGCAGCACAATCAAGTTGAACCTTGTGCTTAAAAAGCCAGTCCATCCCGAGAATGAGATCAATATCCGAGTCACCAAGAACAACTGGAGAAGACAGAAATTTATAGTTTCCCATCTTGATGGAAACATCCAGAACCA
Source organism: Triticum aestivum (assembly GCF_018294505.1). Taxonomy (NCBI): domain Eukaryota; kingdom Viridiplantae; phylum Streptophyta; class Magnoliopsida; order Poales; family Poaceae; genus Triticum; species Triticum aestivum. The sequence goes on along the minus strand of NC_057802.1, from coordinate 350,019,702 downwards.
TGGAGCTTGCATTCATGCATTTGCCCGGAGAGACAACTGCTAACGGTCTGGGCAATCCTTGGAAATGCAATTCATGCTTAGATGCAAATGGTCTTGATATGAAAGAAAGCGATGCACCAGTATCAAAAAGAACTTTTGCAGGAATATCATTAACAGGAAGATTACCCATTATCACATCAGTAGATTCCTCCGCTTGAGCTGCATTCATCATGTTCACCTTTGCAAACTTTGGATTATGCTTGACCACTGCATTGCTGGAAGACCTCACAGGAGGAGGAGGCGGAAGGCGCCTTTGGTTGAAGCACTTGTTAGCATAGTGACCTTTCTGCTGACACTTGTTGCAAGTCACCTCTGAGAGTGGACGATGATAAGGAGCATTGGACTTTGGAGCTTGATTCTGAGACTCGTTCTGATAGCCAGAGTTGGAAGAGTTGGAAGAACCATGGCCACCTTTGTTCTTCTGCTGGTAAGGCTGACGAAACGGAGGAGGAGGAGGCAACCAGAACTTCTGTTGCTTAGCTGCCACAAGTGAGGAAGAAGAAGACTGAAGTGCGTCCCTGACTCTCTTCTTAGAAGCCTCACACTTGAGCTGAGTAGCCTCTTGCTTCAGTGCCATGTTATAGAATTGATCAAACTGAGTAGGCTCAACAAGAACGAGAGCTAACTGCAGATCCTCTCTAAGGCCACCTCTGAAGTGATAGATCATGCTCTTTTCATCAGGAACGTCTTGTTTAGCGAAGCGAGCAAGTTTCTGAAACTGGATGTTGAATTGATACACAGACATGTTGCCTTGCTTGAGATTGCGGAACTCCTCACGCTTGCTCTCAACAACACTTTGTGGAATGTGGTGAGCTTTGAAATCCCGACAGAAGTCAGGCCAAGTGATCACACGACCTCCTCTGGAATCTTTGTATTGTTGATACCAATCAGCAGCTTGGTCCTTGAGCTGAAAAGAAGCAAACTTGACATAGTCCTCAGGCCTGACATTGCTACATTCGAAATGCTTGTTGATGTCCACGAGCCAATCATCGGCATCCGTGGCCTCGGCACAGTAGCTGAAAGACTTGGGCTGATTTGCGAGAAACTGGTTGAGGGTAGCGAAGTGAAGCTGATTGTTGCCTTGACCTTGATTGCCTTGATTGCCTTGCCCTTGGGTGCGTTCTTGCAAGAGTTGCAGAATCATCTGAGCATTGGCGTTGGTGGCTACCATGATAGCTTGCCATGCCTCCGGAGGCGGAGGTTGTGCCGGAGGGTTCGCTTGACTCCCTTCATTGTGTTCCGGATTCTGACGCGTTGGCGGATCCATCCTGAAGAGGGTGACATCCGTTAGCATCTTGATAGACAAATAGACAAGTAGAATCAACGGATAGAAATTGCAACATATAGTCTTCACAATAAACACTCGAACGAAAATGAACGAATGAATTCCATAGTAATTCATCACACTTCCATTAAGTTGAGAAGCCACTTAGAAAAAAAGGTATGGAAATCAACATCTGACTTCGAAGCAACTCGAATACCACAATTCAAAACAAATGAGAGTATTGGCTTGCAGAAAAGGCCGGAACAAACATATGATAGATATTTCGTCTGAAGTTTTCGTGGTGGGGCCCACACGGGCTCGATCGTATAGCACCATCATGTACAAGGCTGTGCACATGACATATGAAGCGTCCCCGAGTCGGCATAGCCAAGGACTCTTTAAGACACTACGAGACCACTTTAAAACCAACCGTATACAGGCGGACCACTAGACGTCGAACCCCAATCTCATATCATGCGTCTGTCGGAAAGATATCCTAAGAGCTACTTGAATTCCCACTTATAAACTCCCGAAACTTTCTGGTTATGCAATCTGGTGTTGGGGATACAGGGGACACAAAATATATCACCCAAACTAGCAATCCCTAGATCCAGCTGTATCCATCCGTCAACACATAACCACGAAACCTTCGGAAATCGTGTACCTCAACCTTCAAAAAGCATCCGTTATACTAGTTATGGCAATACTCCCGAACTCCCGCCCCAGTACTGGGTGGCGTCGAGGTGATCTCACCAAAAACTGCATAAAAGAGATTTCGATGTCGGGGAAACTCAGGTATTCCAGAACTGCAACGATAAAATTGTGATGACAACACCTGGGAGCTCAACTCCACGGGACACTGCCACAACCCCTAAATGTCAGGAGGCACCAAGAACAATGTTCTCATCACAAAACCATCGGAACAATTCCAAGATACCCATGTGATCTTAAAAAAATTTAGTGAAATTTGAGGAGAGAAGAGTCAAAACTTCTACGTCAGGAGACCTCACCAGAGCGACGAAGGGACTGAGGAGTAAAAAGAATCCTACTCTCCGATATATATAATCCTAAGACTCAAAACATTTTTGTTCTAGACTCAACAACGCTAGCGATTCGATCAAGCAGGGGGCTCCTAAGTCGGGGAAGGCTCTGATTACCAACTTGTAACGCCCACGATGCGGCTATATCTCCCACGTGTCGAGGCACGACTTAGAGGCATAACCGCATAGTGGTTTTGTCGCAAGAAGGGTCATCTTCACACAATCCCATGTAATGAACAAGAATGGGATAAAGAGTTGGCTTACAATCGTCACTTCACACAATACATAAATATAATTCATACATCATCCAAAATACACACATAGACCGACTACGGTCAAGATTCAAATGAAAATAAGATAACCCCAAATGCTAGATCCCCGATCGTCCCAACTGGGCTCCACTACTGATCATCAGGAAAAGACACATATAACGACCACGTTCCTCATCGAACTCCCACTTGAGGTCGATCCCACCATCTGTACTGGCATCGTCGGCACCTGCAACTGTTTTGGTAGAATCTGTGAGTCACGAGGACTCAGCAATCTCACACCCGCGAGATCAAGACTATTTAAGCTTAAAGGAAAGGATGGTGTAATGAGGTGGAGCTGCAGCAGGCACTAAGCATTTATGGTGGCTAACATACGCAAAAGTGAGCGAGAAGAGAAGCAACGGAACGGTCATCATCTAGTAATGATCAAGAAGTGATCCTGAACTCCTACTTACGTCATTCATAACTCAAACCGTGTTCACTTCCCGGACTCCGCCGAGAAGAGACCATCACGGCTACACACACGGTTGATGTATTTTAATTGGGTCAAGTGACAAGTTCTCTACAACGGGACATTAACAAATTCCCATCTGCCTCATAACCGCGGGCACGGCTTTCGAAAGATATTACCCTGCAGGGGTGTCCCAACTTAGCCCATCATAAGCTCTCGCGGTCAACGAAGGATAAACCTTCTCCCGAAAAGACCCGATCAGTCTCGGAATCCCGGTTTACAAGACATTTCGACAATGGTAAAACAAGACCAGCAAAGCCTCCCGAATGTGCCGAAAAATCCCGATAGGAGCTGCACATATCTCGTTCTCAGGGCACACCGGATTGTCCAAGCTTCCGATAGGCGAGCCCAGAGTTACCCCTGGTGGCCACCGGCGATTGACAGATTGGACCAATACTCAGAGGAGCACTGGCCCGGGGGTTTAAATAAAGATGACCCTCGGGCTCGCGAAAACCCGGGGGAAAAGGCTTAGGTGGCAAATGGTAAAACCAAAGTTGGGCCTTGCTGGAGGAGTTTTATTCATGGCGAACTGTCAAGGGGGTCCCATAAATCACCCAACCGCGTAAGGAACGCAAACTCAAGGAACATAATCCTGGTATGACAGAAACTAGGGCGGCAAGAGTGGAACAAAACACCAGGCATAAGGCCGAGCCTTCCACCCTTTACCAAATATATAGATGCATTAATTAAATAAGAGATATTGTGACATCCAAACATATCCATGTTCCAACATGGAACCAACTTCAACTTCACCTGCAACTAGCAACGCTATAAGAAGGGCTGAGCAAAAGCGGTAACTTAGCCAAACAACGGTTTGCTAGGAAAGGATGGTTAGAGGCTGACATGGCAATATGGGAGACATGATATAGCAAGTGATAGGTAGCGTAGCATGGCAATAGAACGAACAACTAGCAAAGCAAAGATAGAAGTGATTTCGAGGGGTGGTCATCTTGCCTGCAAGGTTCTCAGAGTTGTCGAAGGCTTGATCCTCGTAAGCGTACTCAACAGGTTCCACGTACACGAACTCGTCTCCCGGCTGTACCCAAGACAAGAACACAAGCAAAGGAACCACAATCAATCACGGGAAATGCACAAGCAACATGATGCAAAACATGTATGATATGCAAGATATGATATGCGATGCATATGCGTGCTCCGGAAGGAAAATGATTAACAAGGCAGTAACTTGGCAAACCAAGCATGCCACTAGAAAGATGGGATGATTTCGGTCGAAATTGATATAAATATCACCGGAAACGGATGCATGGTTTGCAAAAGGCAAGCAAAACAAGAATGACATGAATCTGCGATTAACAGCATGATAGCACTTAAAATGCAACAAGCAAGAATGCTACAGCACTCCAACATAGCAAAAAAGCATATGGAAGCAATCTACAGGAGATGCTTGACAAAAGATGAACACTGAGCTACGGCTAGATCACAACATATCAAGCTCAAACAAGCATGGCAAAAGAGCAAAAGATAAAAGGATCACAGACTTGGTGAAATTACTGGACATGACTGAAACAGCATCAGGTAGCAATGTTCAGAGCACTAAATCAACATGCTACAGGAACTTAACATAGCAAAACAAGGCATGGCAGTATTCTACTAGATGCATATGACAAAAGTCCCTTACTGACCATAAGCCAAAAAGTACCAGAAGATATGATGGCAACCATGTAAAGATAGCAAGTTTTTTTTTGACTGGGTAAAGATAGCAAGTTTCGTTATCAGGTTTCAGACTTTGCAGAAAACAGAGCATGGCAGAAACAATAATATGAAGGCATCTTGGTGAGCTTGATGCACTCACCACAAAGCAATGCATGACAAAACAAGCATACCTACAGCAAGATGGCAAGTTTATGAAGCTATCCATGGCAAGATAAAATACATAGCATGTATGGATCAACTAGAATAAGCTTGGCAATATTGAATAACACGTAAACAATCTGCCAGAAATATTTTATAGCAAAAGTAGAGCAAGATTGAGTCATGCTATGGCACTCCATAATTGCAAACAAGGGCAGGAATGGATCAATTACAATAATATATACAAAATATCCTTACTGAACATCTCCAAAATATGCATGGATCTATCTGTAGCATCAAGTTTACATGGCAACAAAATAACAGCAGACAGACTTAGAGAAATCACTAAGTCTCTGAAATCAGAAACATTACGGAGCCTAGTTTGCATGGTTGTGCTAGTCACCACAGAGATCACAAAAATACATGGCATATATCACTGTAAAGATGGCATGGCATACAACAAAACACATGTAGAGCTAATGCCCATTAGATGCACAGATTAAAAGCTAGAAAAATAACAAATCTCCAACTTCTGCTAAGTAACAGCAGATAACAGCAACTAGCACTCTTGCACCAGAGATTTGGGCATCAAGATGGCCTCTAATGAACATGGTGCAATTGAGCAAAATTAAGAGCATCATGAGACGAACAATTGGATATATTACACGCGCGAAACGGAGCTATATGCAGAGAGTTATCATGCTATGAACATGTGCATATATCATAAAAACTTTAAGACGGGAAAAAACGGGGGTTCGGGAAAAGTCAACCGTCTCTAGATCCGATCGGGCCGGCTAGGGTTCGGGGCTCCGGCCGCCGGAGTTTCTGCCGGTGAGGGAGGATGCGGGGCCTTGGGGCCGGCGAGGACGGCGGCGGCGCGGCGACGGAGGAGAGGGGCGGCGCGGGCTCCGGCGGAGGGATGCGCGGAGGCGACGGCGAGACGGCGGCGGAGGGGCGCGTGGAGGCGACGGCGAGGCAGCGGCGTGGCGCCGGTGGCGGCGCGGCGAGGCACTGGAGGCGGTGCGGTGGCGGCGCGGGCGGCGGAGATGGCCGCGGGAGGGCGCGGGCGGCGGAGGAGCGCGGGCTCGGGAAGGGCCCCGCGTGGGCCGAGCGGGCCGCGGGCCGCGGCGGCGCCGGCTGGGCCACGTGGCGCAGCGGGATTCGTCGGGGACGGTGGCGCGGACACGTCCGGCGGCGGGGTATTTTGTCCGGGCGCGAGGTGGAAGAAGGGTAGGGTTTGGACTGCGAACGTTTTCGGGAGGGGATGCATATATATAGCTAGACGGAGCTAGGAGAGTACAAATGAGGTGCGGTTTTCGCCCACACGACCGTGATCGAACGACCTAGAGCATGGAAGAGAGTTTGGTGGGTTTTGGGCTGTTTAGAGAGGGGTTTTTGCTGCACACACAAATGGACTTTGCGGTTACCCGATTAACCGTTGGAGTACCAAACGACCTCCAAATGGAATGAAACTTGACCGGTGGTCTACCGGTGGTATACTAAGGCCACTTGACAAGCCTCGGTCCATTCCGAGAATGTTTGACACCTGCTCACAAAAAGAAAACAAGAGGGGTGCACCGGAGGAGATGGGAGCGCCGGATTGCAAAACGGACAACGGGAAAAATGCTCGGATGCATGAGACGAACACGTATGCAAATGCAATGCACATGATGACATGATATGAAATGCATAGCATGAACAAAATACAAAATGACAAACAAAACCCGACCACGAAGGGAATATCATAACACATAGCCGGAAATGGCAAGAGTTGGAGTTACAAAAATGGAAAGTTACATGCGGGGTGTTACACTTCCTAAGCCAGCTCAAGATCACAAGGTAAGTATATGCATCACACTCATGTTCATGAAGATATCTTGCTAATGTACATATTGTTTGCAAGAAGGACTCATGAACATGAAGTTACAATTTCCTATATTCACTTCTTCTGCTCTGATGCATATAGCCAAGATACATGTTACTCATTGCTTGTTGTGTCATGCTTATGCATTCACATGCTCTTACATTCCATATTTACATGATTACATAAATGTAGGGGGTGCCTATGCATGTTACATGTCCTTCCAAAGCTTTACTTGCTATTCTCTATATCTTTATAAAGCTTTGATGTATGTTGTCATCAGTTACCAAAAAGGGGGAGATTGAAAGCACAAGTGCTCCCTGGGTGGTTTTGGTAATTAATGTCAACATATCTCTTGCTGGACTAATACTTTTATATAGTATATTTAACATAAGTTCAACAGTGGAGTGGTGTGGACAAGAGGATGTGGAACCCCTTCAAGATGCTAAAGACGAAGGATTGACACAAGGTCCAAAGCTCATGACCCTACATTTTATTTTGAGTGATCCAAGATCACATTGAGTCCATAGGAAAATCCAATACTATTAAAAGGGGATGAGGTGTTGCATAATGGCTTGCTTTCTCAAAGTGCTTAGTGATATGCTCCAAATCCCTCAACCACTTTCTCATACCCACATATGTCCCAAACCAAAAGTCAAACTCGATCGGCCCCACCAATTTGATCTGTCCTGCGCCACCGAGTTCAATTGACATAGCCACTCCCAAAAACCCTAATCAAATCGGTCTCACCGAGATGGGCTTGCAAACTCTCTGTTTCCTATTGCACTTATTTCGGTGTCACCAAAATATGCAATCGGTCCCACTGAGTTTGCTTGACCAACTCTCTGGTTAGCTTATTACCAAAATCGGTTCCACCGAGTTTGTGTAATCGGTCAAACCGAGATGAGGTTTTACCCTAACCCTAGCACATCGGTCCCATCGAGTTGATCATGTATGTCGGCTAATGTCGGTGTCAAAACTGGCAGATCTCGTGTAGGGGGTCCCAAACTGTGCGTCTAGGATCGATGGTAACAGGAGACGGGGGATACGATGTTTACCCAGGTTCGGGCCCTCTCTATGGAGGTAATACCCTACTTCCTGCTTGATTGATCTTGATGAATATGAGTATTACAAGAGTTGATCTACCACAAGATCGTAATGGCTAAACCCTAGAAGTCTAGCCTATGTGAATAAGGTAATGAATATGTCCTCATCTGGACTATGCTCTCCGTTTTATATAGACACCGGAGAGATCTAGGGTTACATGGGGTCGGTTACAAATTAAGGAATCTTCATAGTTGGTCGCTTAGCTTGCCTTCCACGCCAAGGAGAACATACTCCGGACACGGGTACAGTCTTCGGTCTTCATATCTTCACAGCCCATCAGTCCGGCCGAATAAACAATAGGCCAGACACCCGAGGACCCCTTAGTCCAGGACTCCCTCAGTAGCCCCTGAACCTGGCTTCAATGACGAGGAGTCCGGCGCACAGATTGTCTTCGGCATTGCAAGGAAGGTTCCCCTTTTTCCGAACTCCAAGGTAGTCTTCAGATGCGACGAGTGTATTCGGACCTGTAATGTATATCACACACGACCGCAGAGAGAATATAATATTTGCATGAATCTAATCTGTTGACAGTTTTTTACAACACGACATTACGTTTGTCCGGTCATAATCTCGAACCATTTTTCATCTGCCATCCCACGTTTCGAGACGCGATTGCTATTGGCACGTCTTGTCGAAGCAGAGATCGTGTCCCCTTATCGTGGGATTCTCATCAATGCGGGCATGGGTAACCCAACCGTGCCGTTTATGCGGCCCTTGGGAATAGGCGGATTTAAGGCGAGTGGGGAGGCGCTTGATATTCACGGCCTTTATAAGGGGATAAGAATTTCCTTTCTTTACCCACACCTCGGTTCCTCCTCAGCCCTTCCGCCCCTGAGCTCCAGTGCCCAAGCTTTAGCTTTTCTCTCGTTCAAGAAAGTACTCCGAAGATGTCCTGATCCGGAGCTGGAGGTAAGTGGATGGCCTCTTCCGTCAGGAAGAAGGATATCAAGGAGCTCCGAGAGGCCGGATATCTGGCCAAGGAGATCGCTCATCCACTCCCGGCCAAGGGATAGATCGTCCCCACTCCCGAGCCCCACGAGAGGGTTGTGTTTCTTACACATTTCGTCCGCGGGCTAGGGTTCCCTCTTCACCAATTCGTCCGCGGGTTGATGTTTTACTATGGGCTGGATTTTCATGACCTAGCCCCCAACTTCATCCTCAACATTTCGGCATTTATCGTCGTTTGTGAGGCCTTTCTCCGCATCCCACCTCACTTCGGCCTGTGGCTGAAGACCTTCAATGTAAGGCCGAAAGTAGTGAGCGGTCAACAAGCAGAGTGCGGAGGCGCTATGGTGGGCAAGATGCCCAACGTCACCTGGCCCGAAGGCTCATTTGCAGAGACGGTGAAGGGGTGGCAATAGGGGTGGTTCTACATCACCGAGCAGCGCAACGCCCACTGGGCGGCGGCCCCCGAATTCTGATCTGGATCCCGATGCATCTCACCTCCTAGCAAGAGAGGGGCCTAACCCGGGGTCCTTCGGACGAGCTGACTGGGCTCCAGAAGTGCATCCAGAACATGATAGAAAGGAAAATCAAGCTCGTCAACGTGATCCAGGTCATGCTTATTCGTGGGGTCCTTCCGTGCCAACGCCGGGCTTGTTATTTGTGGGAGTTCGATCCGGCCAAGCACCAGATGCTACTAGAGCTCTTCGGCACAACGCATGAAGAAATCTGGAAGGTGCTCTTCAAGGCCGGCGAGACGCCACCGCCTACGACCGAAGATCGTGGGCTTAGCTTAAAACGCCAGTCCAACCCGGTCAGTTCTTTTAATGTTTTCAGTTATTTTGAGAGGAAATTTAAGTTTCCTTTACCCGTTTTCAGGCCTGGATCAAGGTGGCGCAGGAGATCAGTTGTCCGGCTCCGCTGCCCGAGGACCAAGAATTTCCATTACTGGAGAAGATGTTGTTCCCTGCACCTTATGAGGTGCCGGAGAAGACGGCTAAGAAGGCAGCAAAAGGGGCCTTCATCGCAAAGGCACTCCGGACGTGACATCCGGAAGCGAGACTTCCTCTTCATCTGCTGACGACGACGATGAAGGGGAAGAAGAAAACGACTCCTCACCTGAAGTGGGGAGGAAGAAGAGAGCGGCCCCCATAAGCCTGGAGGCGAAAGCGCCTAAGAGGGTTAAAGGCTCCCTCGCGGATAACTCCGCGTGGGATGTCGACAGCAGTCCGGAGCGACCTCGCCGGACCAAGCCTCGGGCCGCCTCATAAGTACCAGAATCCGCAAACGTCTAGCTTTCCTGGTTTGTAATATTGACATATTGTAAAATTTGTCATTGCAGTCCCGCACGCGATGGCTCCCCGCGATCCTCAACAGAGGATTCGCTGGGCTTCAGGGAGATGGCTAGCATGTCTCCGCCACCTGCTTATTCCATCTCACCCAAGGGTGATGACGAGGTGGTGTCCAAAAAGACCTTCCCAGGACGGGGGAGGTTCCGGAGATCATTGGGGTGACGCCTCAGGATGACTCCTCGGCCGCCGGACACACGGGGGGAAAGTCCCCATGGGGGCTGGCGATGGGGCCCGAGTTCCCTTCGGTCCTCAGCCGGATACCGTTCCGGAGATCTATACAACTCTGGGGTCCAGCGAACGGCATTCCCCACAAGGAGGGAGCGTGCCTGTTCCCCCGGTGACCTCTGCCCAACCAGAGGCACCGGATAAGCTGCTGCAGGCGCTACGAGGCGCCTCTACCATGGATGAACATCGTGTCCTTATGGACACGGTAATAGAGAAGGTTCAGGTCGCCAAAAGCGGACTGACCGAAACCTGCACTAGCCTTTTAACGGGCTTTGAGGTAAGTAATGTGATTGTAGAAAAAATATCACAGTATAGACAGTAGCCCCTGATGCTCTGTTTTGCGTTCGGGAAGAAAAGCCAAACAGAGGATCAAAAAATCGCAGGAGTCTAACATGAGTTGTCTATCTGAATCAGCAGGTATCGCCGTAGGCTGCCACTACTCACGCTGCGGAGGTCTCCGGACTAAAGCAGAAACTGGAGCGGGTCGAGGAGGAGCTCGGTCTCGTGAAGAAGCAGCTGGAGGATAGCCAAGGTATGCAGTAACCTGCGGGTATATTTTAAGAGAAAATGAATAGTCCATCCGGACTAAGTTGTCATAAACTTTATTTGGGGCCACGACCGAGGTGGCAACCCTGAAGAAGGCGTTAGCCGAGGCCAAGGACAAAGCGGCCAAGGAACGCGCCGCGCGCGAGAAGCTCGAGGCCCGGGTTGGCGAGGTGCAGCAAGAGCTGCAGGACGCGGTCCAGAGGTTTGAGTCCTTGGAGCGTGATTGTAAGGCGCAAGAGTCCGAACTGGCGAAGGCCCATCAGAGCGCACAGGACGCATGAGCCGAAGCCCAGAACGCCCTCCAAGAAATTCAGGCGGCCAAGGAGATTGCGGCAGGTAAGCCTTTCACCATGTAAAGCAAGTATGTAAAACAAGCGTTCTTTGTACTTATCCAAATTTGGGCTTTCCAGGGGTGTTTATGGGTCTGCCACACTGTGTATCGGCTGCGGCCGAGCATTATAGAGCCAAAGAAGGGATGACTACGGAGAAGCTGGCCTGGTCCCAATATCTGGGGTCCGAACATCCGGTGCCTTTCAGCGACCTGCTAAAGCAGTTGGTCGAGCTGCACAGGTTGGCAGAGGTAGCCATGAAGGACTTGATAGTCCGGTTGTGGCCTGCCAATCCTATGCCTAGCAGCTACTTCGAACTTGTACAACGGCTGGGGAGTGCTTGTCCGCGGCTCGAAGCCATGAAGCGGTCGGTCTGTATTGAAGGTGCGCGTATGGCCTTTGCCCGCGTCAAGACGCATTGGGCGAAGCTGGATGCCAAGAAGCTGATGATCGAGGGACCGCCGGAGGGCAAGGAGCACCGTTGACCCGAGCACTATTTTGATGGTTTCCTGGAGGGGTCCCGCCTTGCGGCGGAGCAATGTTCAAAGGATATCATTTTCCCATGAGAACATGTGTATTATCTTGCCCTGTGATATGGAACAATGTAGTGTAATGCTTATGATTTAAATTTTACCTCCTGTGTGGCCGTTTATTAATTCTGAGGGTTGACCAGTCGTCGGCTTCTGCCCCCACGTATATAGTACGGGGGTGTTCGGGATAAATCTAAACACTCTTTACTCCACATTCTGGTCCTTAAAGGAGGTGTTTAGCACAACGAACAAGGCAATCAGACTATGCGGCCTTTACCGCCCTCACTTAGCCATAGGAGTTTGACAATTAAGAAAGTTGGCGAAGCCCCTGGTATTCAGAAGGCCGAACTAGGGGCGCTATACACGCCTAATCGGAGAACCGATTCTTCGCAAGAAGCGGAAAAAATCTCTAACGATTTGGAACCTCTCGAACAGCTGACCGGCTCTCGCCGCACCATGACAGTCAGTTTTCGGCTTTCTCTACTGAGGTGCTCGTCCGGAAGAACCGGGACACAATCGCAGTAGTTCTCCCTTTACTACCATAGCCGATATAGCGGAACGTAAGCTAGTATGAACAGGAGCCGGCCAACCCAACTATTGACCAAAGACATGATTCGGAGCCGATGCATATAATGTTATAAGTTCGAGGTGCCGAACTATACTATAAAAGTGTTCGGACTTTTATTGCCGTCATGCGGGGTGTAGTGAAGCCCCTGGCACAGCAGTACGTACCATGGTGTACGTGTGCGATGAGTAATAGATACTGAGGTGAGGAAATGGAAAAATGAAGTAATGTGCTAACGCCACCATTTATTCACCATTGTAATGTAACTAGTATGTCGAGGCGTACTTTGTACAAGTAATGCGATAAGCGAGTAAGGCTATTTTAACATGCCGTAACCAAGGGCGAGTTGCGTGCGGGTATGTAAAACAAGTATGATAACCGTTTATTAGAGATCACCTGGGGGCTCCCTTGTACGCCAAAGATCCTTGCCTCCTTGGTGTGTTCTACAAGCGGGTCGTCCGTGTAGACCTTGAAAAGAGAAGAAAACCCGTAAAAAGGAAAAGCAGAAACGTGCGGATCCCAGGGTCTATCAAGCCGTACTGTGGATTGCGAGCGAGTTATGCCTCCGTCAGTACCCCTGGGGTTTTGAGTGCATATTTTATATGCGTGCGGTACTCATACCATTGCCCCGTCAGGGCAGGGGCTGTGGCCAAATTGCTAGTTTGGCTCGTGACGAGCCGGGCTGCCCTGCTGCACTGTAGTCTAGACCCTCTTAATGGTGTCCAGGGGCTCGGCAGCCGGGTTATAGTGCTGCTTGAGAAGGCCACTCTGTACTTCTGCTGCTAGGGCGGCAATGTGCTCTGCTGTACGGAGGGAGCGCTCCGTGTTTCCATTTACTGTAATGACGCCACGTGGACCAGGCATCTTGAGCTTGAGATAAGCATAATGTGGCACTGCGTTGAATCGAGCGAATGCGGTCCGTCCTAGAAATGCGTGATAACTGCTGCGGAATGGGATGATATCGAAGATTAATTCTTCGCTTCGGAAGTTATCCGGGGAACCGAATACTACCACCAGCGTTATTGAGACCGTACAGCGGGCCTCTGCGCCTGGTATGACTCCTTTAATGGTAGTCTTTGTTGGTTTGATTCGCAAGGGGTTGCTGCGCATCTGCCGCACTGTGTCCTGATAGAGCAGGTTGAGGCTTCTACCACCGTCCATTAGGACTCGTGTCAGGTGGAATCCGTCGATGATTGGGTCGAGGACCAGTGCGGCTAAACCGCCGTGGCGGATGCTGGTTGGATGATCTCGGCGGTCAAAGGTGATCGGGGATGATGACCACGGATTGAATTTCGGGGCGACTGGCTCTAGCGCATAGACGTCCTTAAGTGCGCGCTTGCGCTCCCTTTTGGGTATGTGTGTAGCGTATATCAGGTTCACCGTTTTGACTTAAGGGGGAAATTTCTTTTGTCCTCCAGTGTTCGGCTGCCGGGGCTCCTCGTCATTGTCCTCGCTCCGTGATTCCCCTTCCTTGTTTCTGCTGTTTACCTTGCTGGCTTGTTCAAAGACCCGGCAATCTCTATTAGTGTGGTTAGCCGGTTTGTCTGGGGTGCCATGTATCTGGCAGGGACGATCGAGTATGCGGTCCAAGCTGGATGGTCCTTCGCTGCTCCTTTTATAGGGCTTCTTTCGCTGGCCGGACTTGAAGCCACTGAATCCGGCGAGAACTGGGGTGTCGTCGGTGTTGTCGCCATTGCTTCGGCGTTTGTGTCTGATGCGCCGGAGCTTGCCAGTGTTGTTTTTGGCCTCGGAGGGGCCTTTTTCGTTGGTTGTGCTTGTACTGCGTGCCAGCCAACTATCTTCTCCCACGCAAAAGTGGGTCATAAGTGCCATGAGGGCTGCCATGGACCTTGGCTTTTCCTGGCCGAGGTGGCGGGCGAGCCATTCGTCTCGGATGTTATGCTTAAAGGCCGCTAGGGCTTCGGCATCCAGACAGTCGACGATGTGGTTCTTTTTCGTTAGGAACCTAGTCCAGAATTTTCTAGCTGATTCTCCGGGCTGTTGAACTATGTGGCTTAAGTCATCGACATCTGGTGGCCGGACATAAGTTCCTTGGAAGTTATCAAGGAAAGCCTCTTCCAAGTCCTCCCAGCTGCCGATGGAGTTTTCAAGCAGACTATTTAGCCAGTGTCGAGCTGGCCCTTTGAGCTTTAGTGGCAGGTATTTAATGGCGTGGAGGTCGTCTCCTCGAGCCATATGGATATGGAGAATAAAGTCCTCGATCCATACTGCGGGATCGGTTGTGCCGTCGTATGATTCGATATTGACGGGCTTGAACCCCTCGGGGAATTCATGATCCAGTACTTCATCTGTGAAGCAGAGGGGGTGTGCGGCGCCTCTATAACGTGTCGTGTCGCGACGTAGCTCTGATGGAGTCCGTCTGCGGAATTCGGCTCGGTCGTGGTTAGCTTTGTCATGCCCGAATAAGTCACCGTCGTGCCTCGAAGCACTTCCTCACAATCCGTAAATCGATCTTGTGTGTCCTGCTCTGTTGTCCAGGGTCTGCCGGAGGTCGTACGTGTGATCTCGAGTTGTTCTGTCTCTATTTCTGTGGGGCGGTGGGGCAGGCTGTTGTTCGGCCTGAGTTGCCGCTTTATCCCGACCACGGGGTGGCCGATCGGCCGCCCTGTCTCGACCACATGGTGGTCGTTCCGCATTACGCGAGGGAGATATTCGCTCCGGTGCCTCCTCATCGAATTGAGGTAGCAATCTGTGTTGGCTGGGCGCTTGAGGCCGTATTCTTTGGCAGTTAGGACGTCAGTCCATCTTTCGATGAGCAGATCTTGTTCGTCTTGAAGCTATTGCTGTTTCTTTTTCAGGCTCCTTGTAGAGGCTATGAGCTGAAGCTTAAAGCGCTCCTGCTCTAGAGGATCCTCGGGCACGATGAAATCTTCGTTGCCGAGGCTTGTCTCCTCCTCGGAGGGTGGACGGTAACTATCGTCCTCTGAGTCATCTTCTATGGCCTGTTCGTCAGAGTTGTCTTGCGTATGTCCCTCCTGTTCGGATGTAGCTCCGACAGGGTCTTCATTGTTTTCGGCGTCGCCCGGAGTACTATTTTCTCCGGTGTCAGCGTTGCCATCCTTTGAGCGACGAGGCTTAGAGCGGCGTTTGGGGCGCCGGCGCTTGGACTGCGTCTTAGAGGGTTTATTCGCATCTGGCTCTTCTTTATTGTCGCCAGATCCTTTGGGTGTATCGACCATGTACACGTCGTACGAAGAGGTGGCCGTCCAGCGTCCACTGAATGGCGGGTCTTGGCCTTGCTCCTTGTCAGCATTGTCATCCATACAGTCGATGTCTTCGGAGCCATAGTCAAGCACGTCGGTTAAGTCATCGATAGTGGCTATGAAGTGGGTGGCGGGTGGGAAGAAAAATTCCTCATCGTCCGCCTCTAGCTCGAACCGAATATAGTTCGGCTGTGAATCCTTCTCCAAGGACATGTTCTTTAAAGAGTTTAGCACGTCACCCAAAGGTGAATGCTAGAAGATGTCTGTGGCGCTAAATCCGAAAATCGATAACCAATCCAGCTCGGTGTCCGCAGGCGTACCTGGTCCGAAACGTATAGCCAGAGACGAGTCTGGAGTTCCATTGACGCCAACATTGCAGGATGTCGAGTCCATGTGCAGATCCAACACCGCGGACTTTGTGGCCTCGGAGGGCATGACCCGCTCCGGTTCTAGGGCCATTGCATCAACAGGATCCATCTCCTGGATGTAATCCGACAATAGATGTAAGTCATGTTCGTCGGGACAAGGGGGAGCGATCGCTGCGGTTTCAAACCCATTGGAGATCGAGTCTCCACGGGTGTCCGCAATGTAGTTCAAGCTTCCGAATTTGACCTGGTGGCCAGGAGTGTAGCTGTCGATCTGCTCCAGATGGCCAAGCGAGTTGGCCCGCAATACGAAGCCGCCGAATACAAAGATCTGTCCAGGAAGAAAGGTTTTTCGCTGGACAATGTCATTACTAATGATCGAAGGAGCCATCGAGTCCTTTGCCGACGGCACATCGGATCTCTCAATGAAAGCACCAATGTCGGTGTCAAAACCGGCAGATCTCAGGTAGGGGGTCCCGAACTGTGCGTCTAGGATCGATGGTAACAGGAGACGGGGGACACGATGTTTACCCAGGTTCGGGCCCTCTCTATGGAGGTAATACCCTACTTCCTGCTTGATTGATCTTGACGAATATGAGTATTACAAGAGTTGATCTACCACGAGATCATAATGGCTAAACCCTAGAAGTCTAGCCTATGTGAATAAGGTAATGAATATGTCCTCATCCGGACTATGCTCTCCGGTTTATATAGACACCGGAGAGATCTAGGGTTACATGGGGTCGGTTACATAAGAAGGAATCTTCATAGTTGGTCGCTTAGCTAACCTTCCACGCCAAGGAGAACTAATCCGGAGACGGGTACAGTCTTCGGTCTTCATATCTTCACAGCCCATTAGTCCGGCCCAATGACCAACAGGCCGGACGCCCGAGGACCCCTTAGTCCAGGACTCCCTCGGCTAACAGCTCGCATGCCTACTCCCTGGAGATGCATTGTAAGTAAACATCGTTCGGTTGTTTCCGATATAACTCACTGTCTTGTATGCTGTAGGCCGTAGCTTGCCAGGCCACGCGCTCCGCGTCTTCCTCCTTCTCCGGTAGGGCTCCCTGTAGCAGGTACGCCTTGAGCTCCTTGGTCCAGCACCCCTCCTGAGGCTCGAGCGCGAGGAGCGGGCGTGCTCCTGAGGGTGCGCCACAGGCGGTGGCTCCCGAGGTCGGTGGCGGGGGAAGCTCCTCCTGAGGTAGCACAGGCTCCACAACTGGAGGGGCCGCTGAGGGCTTGAAGAGCCGCTCCTCGAAGACGCCAGACTCCTGAGGCTGGTGAGGGAGTCCTGGATTAAGGGGTCCTCAGGCGTCCGGACTATGGAACGTGGGCCAGACTGATGATACAAGACCGAAAACTCTCTCCCGTGTCCGGATAGGACACTCCTTAGCGTGGAAGGCGAGCTTGGCATCCAAGATATGAAGATTCCTTTCTCTATAACCGACTTTGTACAACCCTAGTCCCCTCTGGTGTCTATATAAACCGAAGAGCTTAGTCCGTAGAGGCAATCATAATCATACAGGCTAGACTTTTAGGGTTTTAGACATTACGATCTCGTGGTAGATCAACTCTTGTAATACTCATATTCATCAAGATCAATCAAGCAGGAAGTAGGGTATTACCTCCATAGAGAGGGCCCGAACCTGGGTAAACATCGTGTCCCCCCTCTCCTGTTACCATCAACCTTAGACGCACAGTTCGGGACCCCCTACCTGAGATCCGCCGGTTTTTCTCACCGGATAGATCTTCGTATTCGGTGGCTTCACACCGCGGGCCAACTCGCTTGGCCATCTAGAGCAGATCGACAGCTACGCCCTGGCCATCAGGTCAGGTTTGGAAGCTTGAATTACGTTGCCGATATCTGCAGAGACTTGATCTTCGACGGATTCGAGCCCATGGCAGTCGCTCCCTGCCACCATGATGAACATGACCCAAATCTATCATGGGACCATACTCAAAAGATAGCACGTGTAACTGCTTTGGCCTTAGATCTGGAGCAGATTGCTCCATCCGAGGACGGGAAGCTCAACCCTGCCACGGAAGCTGCAGACTCAGCGGCGTTGGAGCCGCACACAGACCCAACCTTAAACGGGATCTGTGTCATCGGAACCTCGGATCCGTCTTCGGCCACAGGTTCCAAACCGCGTGGATCCGCGCCCATCAAGCTCGATCAGGCGCCGATCGTCGAGTTCAGCTCCGCGGACATCTTCCAGCACTCACCATTAGGTGACTTGCTAAACTCATGAAAAGCCCTCTCCTTGGCGGGGGATTCACAGCCGAATTATATCCGGTTTGAAATGGAGGCTGATGACGGAGAATTTCGCTTCCTACCCACCACCCACTTCATAGCCACTTTCAAATACTTAACCGACATGCTCGACTACGGCTCCGAAGACATCGACGGTATGGACGACGATGCCGGAGAGGAGCAGGCACAAAAACCATCGCTTACAGGGCGCTGGACAGCCACCTCCTCGTATGACGTATACATGATGGATACACCAAAAGAGAACAACAGCGACAATGAGAAGGATCCAGTTGAGGATAAATCTCCTGAGACACAGCCAAAGCACCGATGTCAGCGGCGCCGCTCTAAACCACGCCGTGGAAGAAACATTAATACCGGCACAGGAGATAATAATACTCCGGACGACGCCAAAGACAACGAAGACCCCGTTGAGCCAACTTCCGAATAGGATGAACGGGAGGATGGGCAAGTCACCCCTCAGGAACGGGCCGTTAACGAAGACTCGGAGGACACTAATTATCTTCCACTCTCCGAGGATGAGGTGAACCTCGGCAATGAGGATTTTATCGTGCCTGACTCGAGCAGGAGTGCTTTAAGCGCCATCTAATAGCCACTGCAAGGAGCTTGAAAAAGAGGCAGCAACAGCTTCAAGCTGATCAAGATTTGCTCAATGACAGATGTACTAATGTCCTGGCAGCCGAGGAATACGGCCTCGAGCGCCCAACCAAAAGTTACCCGAAGCGCAAATTGTTACCCCAATTCGATGACGAGGCACTGGAGCCCATCCTACCAACTCGTAATGCGGCTGAGTGACCACCACGTGGCCGGGACAAAGCGGCAACTCAAGCCAAACACCAGCCTGCACTACCTCATCGTAAAAACAGAGACACAACAGCTCGAGGATACGCATAGGACCTGTGGCATGACCTGGAAAACAGAGCAGGTCAGACCAGATCGATCTACGGATCACCGGGGCGTACCCCGACGTTCGACGATGGCCATCCGGCCGGACATGACAAACATTACCATGCCCGGGCCGAAAACCGCAGACGAACTCCATCCGAACTACGTCGCGACTTGGCCTGATATAGAGGCGCCGCACACCCCCTTTGCTTCACTGATGAAGTAATGGAACATGAATTCCCAAAAGGGTTTAACCCGTGAACATCGAATCATAAGATGGGACAACAGACCCCGCGGTATGGATTGAGGATTTTCTTCTCCATATTCATATGGCCCGCGGTGATGATCTTCACGCCATCAAATACCTCCCGTGGGACCTGCTCGGCACTGGTTGAACAGTTTACCCGAAAACTCAATTGGTAGTTGGGAGGACTTGGAAGACGCCTTTCTCGACAACTTCCAAGGTACATATGTCCGACCTCCGGATGCCGATGACTTAAGTCACATAGTTCAACAGCCCGGAGAGTCAGCGAGGAAATTCTGGACTAGATTCTTAACTAAAAAGAACCAGATCGTCGACTATCCGGACGCCGAAGCCCTAGCGGCCTTCAAACACAGCATCCGTGACGAATGGCTCGCCCGGCACCTCGGCCAAGAAAAGCCGAAGTCCATGGCAGCCCTCATGGCGCTTATGACCCGCTTTTGCGCACGTGAGGATAGCTGGCTAGCCCGTAGCAATAACAATACAACCAAACCTGGCACTTCTGAAGCCAGAAATAGCAAGGGCAAGCCCCGACGCAACAGACACAAGCGTCGAAGCAACGGTGACAACACCGATGACACGGCGGTCAACGCCGGATTCAGTGGCTCTAAATCTGGTTAGCAGAAGAAGTCATATAAAAGAAACAATCCGGGCTCATCCAGCTTGGATCGCATACTCGATCGGCCATGTCAAATCCACGGCACCCCTGATAAACCAGCCAATCATACCAACAGAGATTGTTGGGTTTTTAAACAGGCCGGCAAGATAAATGCCGAGAACAAAGAGAAGGGGTCGCAAAGTGAGGACGATGACGAGGAGCCCCGGCCACCAAACACAGGGGTCAGAAGAAGCCCCCCCCCAGTTATAATGGTGAACATGATATACGCTACACATATCCCCAAGAGGGAGCGCAAGCGCGCGCTCAAGGACATTTACGCGATGGAGCCACTCGCCCCAAAGTTCAACCCATGGTCGTCCTACCCCGATCACCTTCGATCGCAGGGACCATCCGACCAGTACCCGTCATGGCATTTCAACCGCTCTGGTCCTCGACCCAATCATTAATGGATTCCATCTTACGCGAGTCCTCATGGACGGCGGCAGCAGCCTAAACCTGCTCTATCAGGATACAGTGCGCAAAATGGGCATCGATCCCTCAAGGATCAAGCCCACAAAAACCACCTTTAAGGGAGTCATAACAGGTGTGGAGGCCGGTAGTACGGCCTCAATCACACTGGAGGTGGTCTTCGGATCCCCGGAGAACCTCCAGAGTGAAGAGTTGATCTTCGATATCGTCTCCTTCCGCAGTGGCTATCACGCACTGCTCGGACGAACCGCATTCGCTCGATTTAACGCGGTGCACATTACGCTTATCTCAAGCTCAAGATGCCCGGACCAGTAGTGTCATAACAGACAATGGAAACACGGAACGCTCCCTCTGTACCGAGGAGCACACCACTGCCCTCGTAGCAGAAGCATAGAGCGGCCTTTTCAAGCAGAACCTTAATTCGGCGGCCAAGCTCTTGGACACTGTCAAACGAGTCCGAACTGCGCTGCAGCAGGACAGTCCGGCTTGTCAAGAGCTCGCCTAGCAATTTGGCCTCCGTCCCAGTCCCGATCAAACAGCGGCGTTCGTACCGTGCGTACATAACTACGCACTCAAAATACCATGGGCATAGACGGAGGCACAACTAGGTCGTGGTCCATAATATGGCTTAACCTCCCCTAGACCCGCATACTTTCACTTTTTCTCTTTTAGCCTTTTTCAGGTTTCTTTTTCCCAGGCCTTTCCTGGTGACCTTACTGTCGAACCTATCAAGGGACGGATTCACCAAGACGGCAAGAAGCATTGACGTATAAAGGAAATTTCCAAGTGGTCTCTTTAAACAATCGTTATGCCTGTTTTCAGTACCTACACGCAGCTCCCCCTTGGTCATGGCATGTTAAATAGCCATGTTGCTTATCGCACTACTTGTACAAATACGCTTTGACGTATTGATTAAACCATAATGGAAAATAGTTTGCGGCCCAATTTCTGTGGCATTGGCTTACTACCTCTTCCTTTTTCTTTTTCTTGATAATCTTATCATTTGCACCCGTATACTCTGGTACGCCTTAATTCGCCAGGGGCTTCATTATGCCCCATAATACGGCAACAAAGTCTGAACACTTTTTTTACAGTATAGTTCGGCACCCCGAACTTTAGCATTATATGCATCGGCTCCGAATCATGTCTTTGGTCAATAGTTTGGTTGCCCGGCTCCTGTGCTTACTACCTTACGTTCCGCTATATCGACTAGGGTAGTAAAGGGAGAACTACTGCAATTGTGTCCTGGTTTATCTGGATGAGCACCTCAGTAGAGAAAGCCAAAAACTAACTGTCATGATGCGGCGTGAGCCGGTCAGCTGTTTGAGAGGTTACAAATCTTTTGCGATTTTTTCCGCACTATGCGATGAATCGGTTTTTATCCGATCAGGTGGCTACAACACCCCAAGTTCTGACTTATGAATACTAGGGGTTGCGCCTAAAATTTTATTGTCAAACTCCTATGGCTAAGTGAGGGTGATAAAGCCATATATTCCGATTGCCTGGTTTGCAGCGCTAACACCTCCTTAATGGACCAAAAAAATCTTTGGATCAAGTGTTTTTTGGCGCCAACCTAACACCTCTATACTTCCTAAGTGGGGGCTGAAGCCGACGACTGGCCAACTCTCAGATTTCATAAAACGGCCGGACAGGAGGTAAAATCTTAACATAGAAAAAACAAGCATTATATTACATCACGACCTTGTTTCATAGTACAGGACAGGATAACATGAATGTATTCATTCCACGATAATATCCTTGGCACATTGATCCGCTACAATGCGGGATCCCTCCAAAACATCAGCAAAATATTGCTCGGGCATGCAGTGCTCCTTGCCTGCGGGCTGTCCCTTGGTCACGAGCTTGACGGTGTTCATCTTTGCCCACTGTACCTTGACACGGGCGAAGGCCATCCGCGCACCTTCGATGCAGACCGGCCGCTTGATGGCGTCAAGCTGAGGACAGGCACTGACCAGCCGCTTCACGAGCCCGAAGTAGCTACTGGGTATGGCTTCGGCAGGCCACAGCCGGATTATCAAATCCTTCATGGCCAGCTCGGCCACCCCATGCAGTTCGACCAGCTATTTTAACTGATCGCTAAAGGGCACCAGATGTTCTGGCGCAAGGTATTGCGACCAGAACAACTTCTCCGTTGAGTTCCCCTCTTCGGCTCGGAAGAACTCCGTAGCATCAGCAATGCTGCGCGGCATATCCGCAAACGCTCCTGGAGAACTCAAAATCCGGGTTAGTAATAAGTACCTCTTCTTCACGTACTTGCTTTGCATAATGAAATCCTTACCCGCTGCGATTTTCTTGGCCTCTTGGATTTCCTTGAGGGCGCCCTGGGCTTCAAGCCGGGCATCTTGTGCGCTTTGGCGAGCCTTGGCGAGTTTGGTCTCTTGATCCGCAATATTGCGCTCCAAGGACTCGCATTTTTTCACGGCGTCCTGGAGCTCCTGTTGGACTACTCCAACCCTGGCCTCGTGTTTTTCACGGGCTGCCTGCTCCTTTGTCGCTTTCCATTTGGCCTCGGCCAACTCCTTTTTAAGGGCCTCGACCTCGGTCGCTGCTCCTACAAGTATCATGGCACCATGGTCAAATACACATCATTTACCCTTTATGATATACAGAAGGCCATGTCATACCTTGCTTGTCCTCCAGCTGCTTTTTTTTACACAGCCGAGCTCTTCCTCGGCCCGCTCCAGACTCTGCTTCAGTATGGAGACTTCGGCAGCATGGGAGGTCACAGCAAGCAGCGACGCCTGCTTTTTCACATAGACGTATATGGTTAGTTTCCTGCTAAAGGGATTTGATCCTCTATCCAGCTTTTCTTTCGGAACACCGAACAGAGTCCCAGGGGCGACTGTCTATACTGTGACATTCTTTTTACATAATTACGTTGCTTACCTCAAAGCCTATTAGAAGGCTGGTGCAGGCTTCGGCCAGTCCGTTCTTAACGGACTGAACCCTTTCAACCACTGTACCCATGAGGATACGGTGTTCCTCGACAATGGAAGCGCTTTGCAGTGCTTCCTGTAGAGTGTCCGGTGCCTCTAGTTGGACAGAGGTCACCGGCGGAGTAGGCACACCTCCTTCTTTCAAAGGGGGCTTCCTCCCGGACTCTGGAGCCGCATAGGTCTCCGGGATCGTATTCGGCTGGGGGCCGAATTGGACATGGCCCCCAGTGCCAGTCTCCATGGGGATTTGCTCCCCCATGTGTCCGGCGGTCGAAGTCTCACCCCCTGGTGCCGCACTGACGGCCTCCTGCGTCTCTCCCTGGCCTGGGATCCTTCAGGACAACACCTCGGTGTCATCCATGGCCCTGGGAGAGGAGGCCGCCGGAAGGGACCCGCTGTCCATCACCTTCGGGTCCAGCGAATTTCTCGAAGATGAGGATCGCTCGATGCCAGAACGAGCCGGACTGCAAGTACATAATTCAACACGTTAAAACTACAAAGAAAAGAGGCTGGGTATATGCGTCGGGGTCTTTGAGTACTCATGATCCGGCCAGGGGCTTATCTCGGGGGCGCCGCTCTGGGCGGTTGTCGACGTCCCATGCGGAGTTATCTGCAAGGGAGGCTCTCCCCTTCTCTGGCGCCTCTGCCTCCAGATCTATGGAGGCCGCCCTTTTCTTCCCTCCCCCTTATAGGGGAGTCACTTTCCTCCTCCTCCTCTTCGTCCTTAGCGGCGGAGGAGTGAGTCTCGGTGTCTCCGGACGTCATGTACGAAGTGCCCTTGCGACGGAGGCCACTTCTGGTCTCCTTGGCCTTTTTCTTGGCCTTCTTCTCCGGCGCCTGGTAGGGCGCCGGAACTAGCATCTTCGTCAGAAGAGGCATGGCTGGTTCCTCGGGCAGCGGAGCCGGACACTTAATCCGCTCTGCCATCTTTGTCCAACCCTTGAAAAATAAATAGGGACGCTTAGGCATTTTCCCTGAGTAAACAAATAAAGGATACACCTTGAAATGTGAAGGACTTATCGGACTAGCGGGATGGGCCAGGTCGTGCCCACGGTCGTCGGTCCTCTTCGGTCACGTCTGGTTGGCCTTAAATAGCACCTTCCAGATATCTTCGTGTGTGGTTCCGAAGAATCGTTGCAAGGTCTGGTGCTCGGCCGAATCAAACTCCCATAAATGGCAAGTCCGGCTCTGGCATGGAAGGATCCGGCAGACTAGCATCACTGGATCACATCGACAAGCTTGATTTTCTTGTCGACCATGCTTCTGATGCACGTCTGGAGCGCTGTTAGCTCGTCCGACGAAGACCAGTCCAAGCCCTTCTCTAGCCAGGAGGTGAGCCGCATCGGGGCTACAGACTGGAATTCGGGAGCCGCGGCCCAGGTGGCGTTGCGAGGCTCTATGATGTAGAACCACGATTGCTGCCACCCTTTGACGGTCTCCATGAAGGTGCCTTCGGGCCATGTGACGTTGGGCATTTTGCTCACCATGGTGCCTCCGCACTCTGTGTGCTCGCCACCCACCACCTTTGGCTTCACATTGAAGATCTTTAGCCACAATCCGAAGTGGGGTGGGATGCGGAGGAAGGCCTCGCACACGACAATAAATGTCGAGATGTTGAGGAAAGAATTTGGGGCCAGATCATGGAATTCAAGCCCGTAATAGAACATGAGTCCGCGGACGAAAGGGTGGAGTGGAAAGCCTAACCCACAGACGAAGTGGGGGACGAATACCACCCTCTCATTGGGCTCCGGGGTGGGGACGATTTGCCCCTTGGTCGGGAGCCGGTGGGAGATTTCCTTGACCAAATACCCGGCCTCCCGGAGCTTGATGATGTCCTTCTCCTTGACGGAGGAGGCCATCCACTTGCCTTGCGCTCCGGATCCAGACATGGTTGGAGTGCTTCTTTGAGGCAGAAAAGATGAGAACTTGGGCGCTGGAGCTCGAGAATGGAGAGGCCGAGAAGGAGAAGGCTTGGGTGAAAGGATTGAATCCTTATCTCTTTATAAAGGCAATGAATATCAAGCGCCTCCCCACTCGCCTCAAAACTCGCCTATTCCCAAGGGCCATGCAGACGGCACGGTTGGGTTACCCACGCCCGTATTGATGAGAATCCCGCAATAAGGGGACATGATCTCTGCTTCGACAAGACGTGCCAATAAAACCGCATCTCAAAACGTGGAAAGACAGGCTAATAAACGGTTCAAAATAATAATCGGGTGGTGACGTGACGTAACGCTACAAAAAGTTGTCCACAGATTGGGCTCGTGGAATATTATACTCTCTACGGTTGTGTGTGGTATTTGTTTTGCAGAGCCAGACACAGTCGTTGTGTTCAAGGACTATGTTGAAGTATTCGAAGAAGGAACCCGCCTTGCAATGCCGACGACAATCTGCGCGCAGGACACCTCGTCATTGAAGCCTGGTTCAAGGGCTACTGAGGGAGTCCTGGATTAAGGGGTCCTTGGGCATCCGGACTATGGAACGTGGGCCGGACTGATGATACAAGACCGAAGACTCTCTCCCGTGTCCGGATAGGACTCTCCTTAGCGTGGAAGGCAAGCTTGGCGTCCAAGATATGAAGATTCCTTTCTCTGTAACGGACTTTGTACAACCCTAGTCCCCTCCGGTGTCTATATAAACCGGAGGGCTTAATCCGTAGAGGCAATCATACTCATACATGCTAGACTTTTAGGGTTTTAGCCATTACGATCTCGTGGTAGATCAACTCTTGTAATACTCATATTCATCAAGATCAATCAAGTAGGAAGTAGGGTATTACCTCCATAGAGAGGGCCCGAACCTGGGTAAACATCGTGTCCC
This sequence comes from Triticum aestivum, assembly GCF_018294505.1. Classification (NCBI taxonomy): domain Eukaryota; kingdom Viridiplantae; phylum Streptophyta; class Magnoliopsida; order Poales; family Poaceae; genus Triticum; species Triticum aestivum. Next base: position 349,993,441 of record NC_057802.1, on the reverse strand, counting down.
CCGTCTCCTGTTACCATCAACCTTAGACGCACAGTTCAGGACCCCCTACCCAAGATCCGCCGGTTTTGACACCGACAACTGCCGCCTGGACGCTCTCTTGGCGATGTCATCGGCTTCCTTGTTCATGTCGCGGGGCACATCTTGCAGTTCCAGGCCCAAGAATTGCTTCTCCATTTTATGTACTTCCACGAGGTATGCCTCCATATGTTCATCCTTCGGCTCGTACACTTTGTTGGAGAAGTTGACGAGGAGCTGGGAGTCGCCCTTGATGGTGAGGCGCTTCACTCCCAGGGCTGCCGCAGCCTTGAGACCAGCGATCAAGCCTTCGTACTCCGCGATGTTATTGGAGACCTTCCCGCCCCGCTGAAAGCAGAGTTGCACGGCGTAGTAGAGCTTGTCCTGGGTGGGCGAGATGAGTACGGCCCCAGTCCTCATGCCCGGGCGTGCGAAGGCACCGTCAAAGTACATGAACCATCCGTCTGGCGCCTCGCTCCCTAGAGAAAGTGACCGGTCGACGCCTGCCTCGGGACTGGGAACGTCAGTCCATTCCGCCACGAAGTCGGCGAGCGCGGCACTGAAAGCACAAGTGCTCCCTGGGTGGTCTTGGTAATTAATGTCAACATATCTCTTGCTGGACTAGTACTTTTATCTAGTATATTTCAGATAAGTTCAACAGTGGAGTGGCATGGACAAGAGGATGTGGAACCCCTTCAAGATGCTAAAGACAAAGGATTGGCTCAAGCTCCAAAGCTCAAGACCCTATATTTTATTTTGAGTGATCCAAGATCACATTGAGTCCATAGGAAAAGCCAATACTATTAAAAGGGGATGAGGTGTTGCTTAATGGCTTGCTTGCTCAAGGTGCTTAGTGATATGCTCCAAATCCCTCAACCACTTTCTCATATCCACATATGTCCCAAACCAAAAGTCAAACTCGGCCCCACCAATTTGACCAATCCGGTGCCACCGAGTTCTCTTGACATAGCCACTGCCAGAAACCCTAATCAGCTCGTTCTCACCGATGGGATCTCGGTCTCACCGAGATGGGCTTGCAAACTCTCTGTTTCCTATTGCACTTATTTCGGTGTCACCGAGCTATGCAATCGGTCCCACCGAGTTTGCTTGACCAACTCTCTGGTTAACTTATTACCCAAATCGGTCCCACCGAGTTTGTGTAATCGGTCAAACCGAGATGAGGTTTTACCCTAACCCTATCACATCGTTCCCACCGAGTTGATCATATCGGTCCCACCGAAATACCTAACGGTCACATTTTGAACTAAATCGGTCTCACCGAGTTTTCTGATTCGGTCCCACCGAGTTTGGTAAATTGTGTGTAACGGTTAGATTTTGTGTGGAGGCTATATATAACCCTCCACCCACTCTTTGTTCGTGGAGAGAGCCATCAGAACGTGCCTACACTTCCAGCATACATTTTCTGAAAGAGAACCACCTACTCATGTGTTGAGACCAAGATATTCCATTCCAACCACATAAATCTTGATCTCTAGCCTTCCCCAAGTTTCTTTCCACTCAAATCTTCTTTCCACCAAATCCAAATCCATGAGAGAGAGTTTAGTGTTGGGGAGACTATCATTGTGCCTACACTTCCAGCATACATTTTCTGAAAGAGAACCACCTACTCATGTGTTGAGACCAAGATATTCCATTCCAACCACATAAATCTTGATCTCTAGCCTTCCCCAAGTTTCTTTCCACTCAAATCTTCTTTCCACCAAATCCAAATCCATGAGAGAGAGTTTAGTGTTGGGGAGACTATCATTTGAAGCACAAGAGCAAGGAGTTCGTCATCAACACACCATCTATTACCTTTTGGAGAGTGGTGTCTCCTAGATTGGTTAGGTATCACTTGGGAGCCTCCGTCAAGATTGTGGAGTTGAACCAAGGAGTTTGTAAGGGCAAGGAGATCGCCTACTTCGTGAAGATCTACCCGAGTGAGGCAAGTCCTTCGTGGTTGATGACCATGGTGGGATAGACAAGGTTGCTTCTTCGTGGACCCTTCGTGGGTGGAGCCCTCCGTGGACTCGCGCAACTGTTACCATTCATGGGTTGAAGTCTCCATCAACGTGGATGTAAGATAGCACCACCTATCGGAACCACGCCAAAAATCTCCGTGTCTCCAATTGCGTTTGCACACTCCAACCCATCCCTCTACATTCTTGCAAATTGCATGCTTTACTTTCCGCTGCTCATATACACTAGTCATGCTTGCTTGATATGTATTGTGAATGTTTAAACATGTGCTAAAACTCCACCTTAACTAGAAGAAATTAAAAACTGCTACTTTTCTTTGTTGACGGTCTAATTACCCCCCCTCTAGACACCTCTTCTCGATCGTCCTTTCAGGCACCCTTGATGACCCTAGTTGTGCTGAACTCCAACCGGAAAGCCTGTAGCTCGATGTTCCATTCCGCAACTCTCCCCGCAGCATTGGGGCTCCGGAGCACCCTCTCCAGCGGGTAAGCCGAGACAACCTTGATGGGGTGTCCTTGGAAGTTGTGGCGCAGCTTGCGCGAGGCGACTTGGAGCACGAGCAGAAGCTTCTGTGGCATGGGGTAACATGCCCGCGCGTCACGCGGCACCGTGCTGACGAAGTACACGGGTGCTCGACGAGGGCGGAAGTGTTGACGGAGTCCGAGGCCTCCTGAGGTGCGAGGCCTCCTGAGGTTGGGGTAGCTGCAGCCTCAGGAGCGCTGTGTTGTGCAGGCTGGTCATCTGTCGACGCTGCCGCGGCTTTGGGGGCGCCGTCTTGGTGCTGCATCATCTCGACCAGTTTCGTGGTGCCATCCGGCAGGCCCTTGACCTGGCACCCCTTCCTGAGGGCCACCAGCGCCGCGCTGGCCGAGTGAGGCATGCCAGCCAGGTAAAGAACTAGGGGCTCAAGAGGACACGGTGCCACCATCACCGGTGGACTGGTGAGGTATCTCTTGAGGTCTTGAAACGCCGCGTCGGCTTCCGGAGTCCACTCGAATGGGCCCTTCTTCTTCATCAGCTTGAAGAACGGGAGGGCACGCTCCCCCAGCTTGGAGATGAAACGCCCTAGCGAGGTCACGCACCCCGCCAGCTTTTGCATTTCCTCGAGAGTCTGCGGCGGACTCATGTCTTCTATCGCCTTGACCTTCTCAGGGTTTACCTCAATTCCCCTGTGCGACACGAGGAAACCTAGCAGCTTGCCGGAGGGTACGTCGAACACACATTTCTCTGGGTTGAGCCGCAGGTCCACCTTGCGCAGGCTGGTGAAGGTCTCCTCCGGGTCCTAGATGAGGGTCTTGGCCTCCCGATATTTCACCACAATGTCGTCGACGTAGGCCTCTGCGTTCCTCCCGAGCTGCTGGCCTAGAGCGATGTGCATCAACCGCTGGATGGTCGCCCCAGCATTGCGCAGCCCGAACGACATGCAAGTGTAACAGTACACCCCAAACGGGGTTAAGAAGGCCGTCTTCTCGACATCCTGCACCGCCATCTTGATCTGGTGGTAGCCCGAGAAGGCATCTAAGAAACATAGCAGGTTACACTCGGCGGTGGAGTCAACGATTTGGTCAATGCGCGGGAGCGGGAACGGGTCTTGAGGGCAGGCCTTGTTGAGGTTGGTGAAGTCTACGCACATGCGTTCTTTCCTGCCTTTCTTGGGCACAACGACTGGGTTCGCCAGCCACTCTGGATACCGCACCTCACGGATGACGCCCGCTTCTTGCAGCTTGCGGGTTTCCTGGACGATGAAGGACTGCATCTCCATGGACTGCCGTCTCGCCTTCTGCATCACTGGGCGCACGTTGGGTCACACCTTCAGGTGATGCTCAATTATCCCTCTTGGGACCCCGACCAGCTGCTTGGGCTCCCAGGCGAATACCTCCTTATTCACGCACAGGAAATACACCAGCTCTTTCTCCTCATCCGGAGCAAGGTCGGCACCTATGGTGAAGGTGGCTCCCTGATACCTCTCCAACGTATCAATAATTTTGGATTGTTCCATGCTATTATATTATCCATCTAGGATGTTTTATATGCATTTATATGCTATCTTATATTATTTTTGGGACTAACCTATTAACACAGAGCCATGTGCCAATTTTTGTTTTTTCCTTGTTTTTGAGTTTTATAGAAAAGGAATACCAAACGGAGTCCAATTGACGTGCCAATTTTTGATGATTTTTTATGGACCAAAAGAAGCCCCCGGAGTAAAAGAGTTGGGCCAGAAGAGTCCCGAGCCGTCCACGAGGGTGGAGGGCGCGCCCTACCCCCTGGGCGCCTCCCCCTGTCTTGTGGACGACTCGGAGACCCCTTGACGTGAGACCGACGCCAAAAATTCCTATAAATACAGAAACCCCCAGAAAGAGACCTAGATCGGGAGTTCCGCCGCCGCAAGCCTCTTTAGCGACCAAAAACCAATCGGGACCCTGTTTCGACACCCTGCCGGAGGGCGGATCCATCACCGGTGGCCATCTTCATCATCCCGGCAGTCTCCATGACGAGGAGGGAGTAGTTCACCCTCGGGGCTGAGGGTATGTACCAGTAGCTATGTGTTTGATCTTTCTCTCTCTCATGTTCTTGATTCGGCACGATCTTGATGTATCACGAGCTTTGCTATTATAGTTGGATCTTATCATGTTTCTCCCCTTCTACTCTCTTGTAATGGATTGAGTTTTCCCTTTGAAGTTATCTTATCGGATTGAGTCTTTAAGGATTTGAGAACACTTGATGTATTTCTTGCATGTGCTTATCTGTGGTGACAATGGGATATTCACGTGATCTACTTGATGTATGTTTTGGTGATCAACTTGCGGGTTCAGTGACCTTGTGAACTTATGCATAGGGGTTGGCACACATTTTCGTCTTGACTCTCCGGTAGAAACTTTGGGGCACTCTTTGAAGTACTTTGTGTTGGTTTGAATAGATGAATCTGAGATTGTGTGATGCATATCGTGTAATCATGCCCACGGATACTTGTGGTGACAATGGAGTATCTAGGTGACATTAGGGTTTTGGTTGATGTGTGTCTTAAGGTGTTATTCTAGTACGAACTCTTGGATAGATCGTGCTATTTTACTACAGACTCTTGAATAGATCGATCAGGAAGGATAACTTTGAGGTGGTTTCATACCCTACAATAATGTCTTCATTTGTTCTCCGCTATTAGTGACTTTGGAGTGACTCTTTGTTGCATGTTGAGGGATAGTTATATGATCCATTTATGTTACTATTGTTGAGAGAACTTGCACTAGTGAAAGTATGAACCTTGGGCCTTGTTTCAAAGCATTGCAATACCGTTTTTGCTCACTTTTATCATTAGTTACCTTGCTTTTTTTATATTTTCAGATTACAAATACCTATATCTACCATCCATATTGCACTTGTATCACCATCTCTTCGCCGAACTAGTGCACCTATACAATTTACCATTGTATTGGGTGTGTTGGGGACACAAGAGGCTTTTTGTTATTTGGTTGCAGGGTTGCATGAGAGAGACCATCTTCATCCTACGCCTCCCATGGATTGATAAACCTTAGGTCATCCACTTGAGGGAAATTTGCTACTATCCTACAAACCTCTGCACTTGGAGGCCCAACAACGTCTACAAGAAGAAGGTTGCGTTGTAGACATCAAGCAATTTCTAGCGCCGTTGCCAGGGAGGTGAGTGCTTGAAGTTATATCTTTCGATCTTGCAATTGAATCTTTTAGTTTCTTGTTTTATCACTAGTTTAGTCTATAAAAGAAAACTACAAAAAATGGAATTGAGGGTACCTCATATGCTTCATATTTTTAATGACTTTCGTGAAAATAAGGATTCCGTTAATTGTGCCAAAGTGTTAGAAGAAGAATGCATTAGAATTTTTGGCACTAAATATTGGAATGATGAGCATGATTGCAATGATGTTAGTGTGAATTCCTTGAATATCCATGATGCTAATATTATGCAAAGCCACAAGCTTGGGGAAGCTATGTTTGATGAAGATGATATTTTTAGTCCCCCATGTTTGCATGAGAAAATATATTATGATGATAGCATGCCTCCTATTTATGATGATTATATTGATGAAAGTGGATTTGGAGAGGTCATGACTTTATTTAGTGATGAAACCACTATTTCGGGAGAAGTTCCAATTGATTATGAGAACAAAGTTGCTATCTATGATGATTATTGTGATGACATGTATGCTATAAAGAACAATGATAACCATGAAACTTGTCATCATGATCTTAATTTTCAATTGGATTATGCCTCACAATATAGTTATTTTGTTGAGTTCGCTCCCACTACTATTCATGAGAAGAAATTTGCTTATGTGGAGAGTAATAAAAATTCTATGCTTGAAGATCATGAAAAGAATGCTTTATGTGATGGTTATATTGTTGAATTCATTCATGATGCAACTGAAAATTATTATGAGGGAGGAATGTATGCTTGTAGGAATTGCAATAATATCAAGTTTCCTCTCTATGTGCTTAAAATCTTGAAGTTATGCGTGTCTTGCTTTCCTATGCTAGTTGATTCTTGTTCCCATAAATTGTTTGCTCACAAAATCCCTATGCATAGGAAGTGGGTTAGACTTAAATGTGCTAGTCATATTCTTCATGATGCTCTCTTTATGTTTCAATTCTTATCTTTTATGTGAGCATCATTGAAATTATCAATGCCTAGCTAGGGGCGTTAAACGTTAGCGCTTGTTGGGAGGCAACCCAATTTTATTTTTGTTCTTTGCCTTTTGCTCCTGTTTAGTAATAAATAATATATCTAACCTCTGGTTAGATGTTGTTTTATGTTTTAATTAGTGTTTTTGCAAAGTAGAACCTTTGGGAAGCCTTGGGTGAAAGTTAATGCGATCTTGCTGTAAAAAACAGAAACTTCGCGCTCACTAGATTAGCTGTCATTTTTTACAGAAGAGTGCTTTTAACTTGATTCTTCTTGAATAAGATTAATCGACAAATTCCTCACGTCCACCAATTTATTTCAGAATTTTTGGAGTTACATAAGTATTCGAGAGTTACTGATTACTACAGACTGTTCAGTTTTTGAAAGATTATGTTTTCTATGTGTTGTTTGCTTATTTTGATGAATCTATGAGTAGTATCGGAGGGTATAAACCATAAAGAAGTTGGAATACAGTAGATATTACACCAATATAAATAAAGAATGAGTTCACAACAGTACCAAAAGTGGTGATTTTATTTTCTTATACTAACGGAGCTTACAAGTTTTCTGTTGAGTTTCGTGTTGTGAAGTTTTCAAGTTTTGGGTAAAGATTCGATGGACTATGGAATAAGGAGTGGCAAGATCCTAAGCTTGGGGATGCCCAAGGCACCCCAAGGTAATATTCAAGGACAGCCAAGATCCTAAGCTTGGGGATGCCACGGAAGGCATCCCCTCTTTCGTCTTCGTTCATCAGTAACTTTACTTGGAGCTACTCGCTCCATTCTGATTTACTTGTCGTGGTTTTAGTTCAAAATTAAACTAAAACCACGACGAGTAAATCATAATGGAGGGAGTATATTTTTATTCATCACATGATATGTGTTCTGCTTGGAGTGTCATTTTATTTTATTTTGTTTTGCTTGCTGTTTGAATAAAATACCAAGATATGAAATTCTTAAATGTTAGAGAGTCTTCACATAGTTGCACAATTATTCAACTACTCATTGATCTTCACTTATATCTTTTGGAGTAGTTTGTCATTTGCTCTAGTGCTTCACTTATATCTTTTTAGAGCACGAAGGTGGTTTTATTTTGAAGAAATTGATGAACTCTCATGCTTCACTTATATTATTTTGAGAGTCTTAAACAACATGGTAATTTGCTTAGGTTATAAAACTAGTCCTAATATGATAGGTATCCAAGATGGGTATAATAAAAACTTTCATATAAAGTGCACTAAAGACTGTGAGAATTTTGATGCTTGATGATTGTTTTGAGATATGAAGATGGTGATATTAGAGTCATGCTAGTTAAGTAACTATGAATTTGAGAAATACTTGTGTTGAGGTTTGTAAGTCCCGTAGCATGCATGTATGGTAACCATTGTGTAACAAATTTGAAGCATGAGCTGTTTCTTTGATTGTCTTCCTTATGAGTGGCGGTCGGGGACGAGCGATGGTCTTTTCCTACCAATCTATCCCCCTAGGAGCATGCGTGTAGTGCTTGGTTTTGATGACTTGTAGACTTTTGCAATAATTATGTGAGTTCTTTATGACTAATGTTGAGTCCATGGATTATACGCACTCTCACCCTTCCACCATTGCTAGCCTCTTCGGTACCGTGCATTGCCTTTTCTCACCTCGAGAGTTGGTGCAAACTTCGCCGGTGCATCCAGACCCCGTGATAGGATACGCTCTATCACACATAAGCCTCCTTATATCTTCCTCAAAACAGCCACCATACCTACCTATTATGGCATTTCCATAGCCATTCCGAGATATATTGCCATGCAACTTTCCACCATTCCAATTATTATGACGCGCTTCATCATTGTCATATTTCTTTGCATGGTCATGTAGATGACATCGTATTTGTGGCAAAGCCACCGTTCATAATTTTTCCATACATGTCACTCTTGATTCATTGCACATCCCGGTACACCGCCGCAGGCATTCATATAGAGTCATGTTTTGTTCTAAGAATCGAGTTGTAATCCTTGAGTTGTAAATAAATAGGAGTGTGATGATCATCATTATTAGAGCATTGTCCCGTGTGAGGAAAAAAGAGAGGCCAAAGAAGCCAATAAAAGAAAGGCTAAATAAACCAATTCAAAAAAAAGAAAAAGAGAAAAGGGGCAATGCTACTATCCTTTTTCCACACTTGTGCTTCAAAGTAGCACCATGATCTTCATGATAGAGAGTCTCTTATTTTGTCACTTTCATATACTAGTGGGAATTTTCATTATAGAACTTGGCTTGTATATTCCAACGATGGGCTTCCTCAAATGCCCTAGGTCTTCGTGAGCAAGCAAGTTGGATGCACGCACACTTAGTTTTTTTGTTGAGCTTTCATACATTTATAGCTCTAGTGCATCCGTTGCATGGCAATCCCTACTCACTCACATTGATATCTATTGATGGGCATCTCCATAGCCCGTTGATACGCCTAGTTGATGTGAGACTATCTCCCTCTTTTTGTCTTCTCCACAACCACCATTCTATTCCACCTATAGTGCTATGTCCATGGCTCACGCTCATGTATTGCGTGATAGTTGAAAAAGTTTGAGAATACTAAAGTATGAAACAATTTCTTGGCTTGTCATCGGGGTTGTGCATGATTTGAACATTTTATGTGACGAAGATGGAGCATAGCCAAACTATATGATTTTGTAGGGATGAACTTTCTTTGGCCATGTTATTTTGAGAAGACTTGATTACTTTGTTAGTATGCTTGAAGTATTATTATTTTTATGTCAATATTAACTTTTGTCTTGAATCTTTCGGATCTGAACATTCATGCCACAATAAATAAAATTACATTGATAATTATGTTAGGTAGCATTCCACATCAAATATTCTGTTTTTATCATTTACCTACTCAAGGACGAGCAGGAATTAAGCTTGGGGATGCTTGACACGTCTCCAACGTATCTATAATTTTTGATTGTTCCATGCTATTATATTATCCATCTAGGATGTTTTATATGCATTTATATGCTATTTTATATGATTTTTGGGACTAACCTATTAACCTAGAGCCAAGTGCCAGTTTCTGTTTTTTCCTTGTTTTTGAGTTTTACAGAAAGGGAATACCAAACGGAGTCCAATTGATGTGCCAATTTTTGATGATTTTTTAGGGACCAAATGAAGCCCCCCGGACTAAACGAGTTGGGCCAGAAGAGTCCCGAGCCGTCCACGAGGGTGGAGGGCGCGCCCTACCCCCCAGGGTGCATCCCCCTGTCTCGTGGACGACTCGGAGACCCCTCTGACGTGAGACCGACGCAAAAAATTCCTATAAAAACAGAAACCCCGCAAAGAAACCTAGATCGGGAGTTCTGCCGCCGCAAGCCTCTGTAGCCACCAAAAACCAATCGGGACCCTGTTCCGACACCCTACCGGAGGGCGGATCCATCACCGGTGGCCATCTTCATCATCCCGGCAGTCTCCATGACGAGGAGGGAGTAGTTCACCCACGGGGCTGAGGGTATGTACCAGTAGCTATGTGTTTGATCTCTCTCTCTCTCTTGTGTTCTTGATTCGACACGATCTTGATGTATCGCGAGCTTTGCTATTATAGTTGGATCTTACGATGTTTCTCCCCCTCTACTCTCTTGTAATGGATTGAGTTTTCCCTTTGAAGTTATCTTATCGGATTGAGTCTTTAAGGATTTGAGAACACTTGATGTATGTCTTGCATGTGCTTATCTGTGGTGACAATGGGGTATTCACGTGATCTACTTGATGTATGTTTTGGTGATCAACTTGCGGGTTCAATGACCTTGTGAACTTATGCATAGGGGTTGGCACACGTTTTCGTCTTGACTCTCCGGTAGATACTTTGGGGCACTCTTTGAAGTACTTTGTGTTGGTTTGAATAGATGAATCTGAGATTGTGTGATGCATATCATATAATAATGCCCACGGATACTTGTGGTGACAATGGAGTATCTAGGTGACATTAGGGTTTTGGTTGATGTGTGTCTTAAGGTGTTATTCTAGTACGAACTCTAGGATAGATCGAACGGAAAGAATAGTCCATGTTATTTTACTATGGACTCTTGAATAAATCGATCAGGAAGGATAACTCTGAGGTGGTTTCATTCCCTACAATAATCTCTTCGTTTGTTCTCCGCTATTAGTGACTTTGGAGTGACTCTTTGTTGTATGTGGAGGGATAGTTATATGATCCAGTTATGTTATTATTGTTGAGAGAACTTGCATTAGTGCACTAGTGAAAGTATGAACCTTGGGCCTTGTTTCGAAGCATTGCAATACCGTTTTTGCTCACTTTTATCATTAGTTACCTTGCTGTTTTTATATTTTCAGATTACAAATACCTATATCTACCATCCATATTGCACTTGTATCACCATCTCTTCGCTTAACTAGTGCAACTATACAATTTACCATTGTATTGGGTGTGTTGGGGACACAAGAGACTTTTTGTTATTTGGTTGCAGGGTTGCTTGAGAGAGACCATCTTCATCCTACGCCTCCCACAGATCTATAAACCTTAGGTCGTCCACTTGAGGGAAATTTGCTACTGTCCTACAAACCTCTGCACTTGGAGGCCCAACAACGTCTATAAGAAGAAGGTTGCGTAGTATACATCACTCCCGAGGCCCCGTCCTCGTCGACCGGTACCTGCTTCGTCTTGGCTCGGTCTTGATAGAACAATTTCTTCTTCTTTGGTCGGGCGTGCGGCTGCTACGGCCCTGAAGGCGACCCTGCGGGCCGTCAGGGCCTCCTTGGTGTCTCCAGCCACAGTGAGGACACCGCTGCTCCCTGGCATCTTCATGAGGTTGTAGGCATGATGGGTTGCCGCCATGAACTGAGCCAAGGCCGGGTACCCGAGGATGGCGTTGTATGTGAGGCCGATGCGAGCAATGTCAAAGTCGATAAGCTCGGCGTGGTAGTTGTCGCGGGTGCAAAAGGTGAAAAGAAGACGGATTTGCCCTAGGGGCTGGTGGAACCGCTGCCAACCCCAGAGAAGGGCTTGGTGGGGCGGAGCCGGCCGTGCAGCACGTGGAGCAGGCCGAAAGCCTCCACAGAGAGCACGTTGAGGCCGCCCCCGCCGTTGATGAGGGTCTTCGTGACCGCCACATTGTAGATAGTGGGCGTGCAAAGCATCGGGAGCGCGCCTGAGCCCGCGGTAGTTGTCGGATGGTCCCCCGAGTCGAAGGTGACGTCGGCCTTGAGTGCCGACCATCCCGGAGGAGGTCCCTGTTGCGGAAGAAGTACTTGACGTGGCGATCCATGGGCGGCGCCTGCGAGCCACCGAGGAGGGCTGCGACGGCGGGGGGTGCCGGCGCCGCGAAACATGCGGAGAAAAGGCCGTGCAGCTCCTCTTGAGAGGCCACCGAGGACCCCGGCAGGTTGAGCAGCCAAGCGCGGGGCACGCCAGCGAGGGCCATATGGAACCAGTTGGCCATGACCTTGTCGTTGCCACCGGCAGCCCAAACGGCCTCTTCATATGCTTGAAGAAACGTCGTTGGGTCTGTCATGCCGTCATAGCGAGGAGGCATCTGTGGCTTGAACTTGGGCGGCCACTGCACTTGTCGTAAGGCGGGGGTCAAGGCTCGGAGGCCCATGGCGCCCCCGTGTGCGCCCATCGATCCGGCTGGTGGAGTGGCGCTCGCCATGAGAGCTGGTCGGCGAAGCGAAGCAGACGGAGGGGCGAGGCTTCGGCGCACCCCCTACTTGGCGCGCCAAATGTCAGATTCAGGGTTCCGCAGACCCTTGAGAGGTTCGAACTCTGGGGTGCGCACGAAGAACACTCTCTCCCCAGCCTGGCTACCTAACGATTCCATGGCCTAGCCCGTCGAACCCGAAGAACAAGAGACACAGGGGTTTATACTGGTTCAGGCCACCTTGCGGTGTAATACCCTACTCCAGTGTGGTGGTGGATTGCCTCGAGGGGCTGAGGATGAACTAGTACAGTGGATGAACAAGTACAAGCTATCCTGACAAAACTAGTCTTCGCCTGCCAAAGGCTCTGGTGGTGACGCTGCTGTGGGCTCCGTGATGACCTCTGTCCTGCCGTTCGGGTGGTCTTGGTCTCGTTGCACCGATAAGGAAACCTTTGCTTGATTCCTCGGGACTCCTCGCCTGCGCTTGCCTCCTTAACACCAAAGGGGAAACTGGTACACTGCGTCCGCTGGCGCCCGCCTGACCTTGGTCGTCATGGCTCACGTCGTATGAACCTCGCGAGGTGCACCTTGCATTGATATCTCCGCTCCTCGGGAGCCAGCCTGGTGAGGCCGCCCCCAGGGAGGTCTTGGTGTCGTCCGCCTCACGAGGCTTGGCCCCTCGCAAGGGTCTTGTGTTGTTGCTGTTGAAGCTGGGTCGTACCAGGCCGTTGATGGAGCCACGCCGTGGGCCGCAGGCAGGCAAGTCTGGGTACCCCCGTTCCTAGGACGCCAACAAAATATGATTAGTTTCTCCTACTATATGACAAGCAGTGAGGTACGAGGCAACTTAGCTATCCATGATGGACTCTCTTGAATGCCATCATTATTTATCTCTGCGCATTTGAGTTGTGCATTTGTAGATGGGCCTGGAGTTGAGCTAGTAGGGTAGTGGCCTGGGTCCAAAGTAGTAGAAGTAGCACATAATATTTTTTGAGTGTAGGTTTTTCCCTGCTCAAGCTTGCCTACTAGAATCGCCAGCGCTTGAAAGGAAAAGTGAAGGAAAAACATAGGAATTGGAAAGTTTCCTATGGTACTACTATTCATGCATTTAGTTCAAAGGAATGGAGCAAAGGAAAACTGTAGGATTTGTTCCATTAGTCTCTCCTTGAAAGAAAAACCGTAGGAATTTTAATATCCACTTGTCCTCCTTTTCAAATTCCTATTCATGAAGCACAAGACTAAGAGATATTAGCATAAAAGCATTATACTGTACATTTTCTTGTGGTTTGACTTAATCTCACCATGCTTCTTTGCATCCTGTGATCTTCCAATTCTTGTGAACCAAACACCCAGATTGGCGAAATCCTGTGTTTTTAAATTCTCTGTTTTGCACATGCATTCCTATCCTATTCCTGTGTATTTCCTATCCCTGCATTGTTAGAATCCTCAAATTCAAACAAGCCCTTACACAATTACTTCTGTTACATATATGTGTCAAAGAAAACCTTGTGTGGTTTGTCCCGCTCCTGTTGTGCTGTGTTCCACGCCAGCTCAGCTGCGACGAAAGGGTTCACCACAGAAGGGATCCGCTCTCTAGACTATCTTTCGCCGCCTCAGATATTCTTCCTCGTCGTCGGCAGCCACGACAATTGCATTACCATCATCAACTGAGCACATGACCTTGAGGACTACACGGGTCCGCAAGGAGGTCGCACTCTTCCATGTCTGCTTACGTTATGCATCGCTTAATATGATGACATGCTACTTTATCGTCGTGTTCACCTATTAGACTTCGAGTCAGGTCCAAACTAATGCTGAAACTTGAGTTTTTAAATGGTTGTGGAGTACATATTGGGGCAGCAATCAGTACTATCTGTCTACTATCTGGTTAATCTCGGGTGTCTACTATGAGTTTCATGTTGGGTGCATACCAACATTAAAGGAGCCATTATCTATTTTTTTTTAACTAAAGCTATTATCTGCCTATTATCATTGGTTTTGGGTCTATCCACAGTTTGCTACCATCACTCTGGATTTGTGCATGCACTCCTTACATAATCTCACTATGTTTTATTCCTATGCATGTCAGTTATTGTACGTAATGGAACTGAACATGTAAAGCAAAAGAGAAGAGCCTTGCATGGCAATAAAATTTCATGCAGACGTCGCTCCATGGTGGGCGCAAAGGCAGCCCCCTCCACCCATTTCGGATTGTAATCAAGAGGAAGATAACTGTTCTGACGGGGATTTAGAAGGAGAAGACTACTCCTATTTACCCCCTGAGGTCTTCGCTCTAACTTGGCATGCTGTGTTGGTAATATCATGCATATGGTGCCTTGCATTGCTTACTTTATACATCAAATATGTCATCTGCTTAGTTTAGACATGATTTGTGTGAATGCCATCTGTTTAGTTTCTTTATCTATGTGAATCATGCAATGCCATCTTGTTTAGCCAGGCATCATATATGTGAATTTTGCAATGCCACCCAGCTGGTTAGCCAGTCATCTTATATGTGAATTATATCATGCCATCATTTTTTTATTACGTATTAAATTTGTCAACAATTTTAGTACATTCAATTCTTCCTGTGCATCAGCCATTCGACACGGTCATGGAAAAATCTGGAGTGGAAACAAGATGTTCAGAGCAGACAATGCTATCTGACGAAGCGCATGTCTTGCTGGTTACGAATATCTCCTCAGAGGAGGATTCAGAGACAGATGACCAGTCCTATTTTCCCCCGAGGTGCATGCTCTAACTTGACAGGGTTATGTTGCTCATATCGTGCGTACAGTGTTTTGCATTGCTATGTCATTTGCTTAGTTTAGACATGTTTTGTGTGAATGCCACATGTTTAGTGTCTAATTACCATATATGTGAATTATGCAATGCCATCTTGTTGCAAGACATTATATATGTGAATTGTGCAATGCTATCTTGTTGCAAGGCATTATATATGTGAATTATTGAATGCCATGTTGTTTAGCCAAGCGTCATATATGTGAATTATAGCATGCCATCCTTTTTTTGTATTTCTCATTGCATTTGTCGACAATGTTTGTATATTCAACTGCTCTTCCTGTGCATCAGCCATTTGAATTGGTGATGGAGAAATCTGGAGTGAAAACAAGGTCTTCAGAGCAGACAATGCTACCTGCTGAAGCAGATAGCTTGCTGGTTATAGATAGCTCCTCAGAGGAGGATTCAGAGGAAGATGACCGATCCTATTATCCCCCTGAGGTGTATGCTCAAACTTGGCAGAGTTATATTACTCATATCATGCATATGTTGTATTGCAATGCTTAGTTTTTACATCATATACACAATATTGAATGCCATCTCCTTAGTTGACACATCATATATGCGATTGCCCTCTGCTCACTTGCTTATTACATAGATCATATATTTGAATTATATCATGCCATGATGTCTACATAGACAACATGTATCTGAATTTACGGCATGCCAACCTGTCGGGGATATATCCCGCGGTATGACCCGGTCGGAAATATGACCCGGCCGGACTTGACGGTTTACTTAAGACCCGGTTGACACTTGGCGATTCACTGACGACCCGCCCTGACCTGACGGTTTACAAGCAACCTGCTTGAATATTATGACTCACTGGTAACCCGGCGGGCAGGACAGACGGAGGACAAGGCCCAAGGCCCAGAAGGCCGGTTTATATTAATGGTGGGCCGGTTTAAGAGGAAAGGCGTGAAGAATATTTACCTTACAAGGAGTTAAGACCCAGACTTGTATCCAGTTTGTATTAGAAGATAGACTAGTCCTAATCCTAATAGGACTCCACGTGTAACCCGCCCCTTCAACTTATATAAGGAGGGGCAGTGCTCCCAAAAGGGGGAGAAGGAAGAAGCAATAATCTCTAGGGCTCGACATAACTAGGAGAGCCGGTTTACGGCGACTCCCTCGTGAGCAT
This sequence comes from Triticum aestivum, assembly GCF_018294505.1. NCBI lineage: Eukaryota > Viridiplantae > Streptophyta > Magnoliopsida > Poales > Poaceae > Triticum > Triticum aestivum. Next base: position 349,977,217 of record NC_057802.1, on the reverse strand, counting down.
AATGAGACCTAGCCACAAACAGCATGTAGGGCTATTACCGGATGATGTTTCCCGGGGCCCGAAGCTGGCTAAACCCTTGTCTTGTGTTGCGCCTCTCGATTCCGCTCAACCCCTCTCAAGCTACCACATAGATGCGTTGGCCTCACGACTATGTCCTCACACTAGGACATCCGTCGTGAGAATTCCACGACAGTTGGCGCCCACCATGGGGCTCACGCACGGTGGTGTTGAGTTCTTGGAGGGATCTCTCCCAAGGATTGAGAAGTTCGCGATTGATGACACGACCAAGCAAGTCGCCAAGCCCGACCAAGGAAAGTATATATATATATATATATATATATATATATATATATATATATATATATATATATATCCGGATTAGCATGTGACACGATCCGTTCTGATGAAACCTGATGCGCTGATCACTACAATGGATGAGTGCTTATTACGCATGGCTGATATTACGCCTGCCAAGAAAATTAGGTGGAGCTGTTTTTTCGTCAAGTCGACGTCTACTCCTGAGGATATCAGGCGTGTTTTCTGCTGTTACTTTTCATGAATCTGATCGCTATTAGACAACAAGGAGAAAACCTACTACTAGGAGGATCGCTATTTTCCTTTGGTCCCGATGGGGATCCCAGCCCATGTGTGTTTTGGAGATTTACCTAAAGTCATTACTAGTTCATGTGGTCTACTATTGAAGGCAAGGAAAGGGAAAATCAATCCGCCGCTTGTCTCGGGGCCAGCTCCTGCCTCCGCCTACGAACATTGTCCGACCTGGAAGAGGAGGAAGAACCTGCCTCGGTCGTCTTCTGCCTTTTTCTCAAAGTCACCCAGCTCCATCTCTGCTGGACTCTAAGTCGCTCGCCGATCCACCTCAGCCACAGCGGGGCCAAACCGCCGGCCGCTGCTCTAACCGGGTGCTCCGCGGGCTTCGCGCCGCCCCGGATCAGCTCACCGCCGACCCGTCTTGCGCTCCTACTTGTGACCCGCCTCTAGCGGTAGCACGAGCCGACCGACGCGCCAAACCGCCGTCCCCACTGTGGTCAGCCCCGAGCCGGCCTTCCCACGCCGTTGCTGAGCCACCCTGAGCTGTCCTGGCCATGCTCTGTACTGTCCCCGTCGTGATCGAGGTACCTGAAGCTGCTGCCACGGCCTTGCCTTCATTGATCCGAATCATCGCTGGCTTGCGGGTTGACTCCGCCTCCGACTCGCCGTCGCATGCACGCTGGCACGATTCCGAGCCGCCTCCGATGTCGCCCCGTGTTGCTGCCGGTTTCTTCTTGCCTTGTCAGGCTGCCTCCATCTTGCAGAGTCGTCCGACTCGACTATGACCTCAAGTCAACTTTAGAACTGCACCAGGACATGGTTCCTACATCCGCTGACCCGCGGGCGCTGATTCGTCGGGCGCTTGGGATCGCCCTGCTGACCCGCCGGCTCGGGCAGTCGCAGAGCGCCTCTGCTGAGCGCCTGAGTTGCCGTCGAGCGGTCTCGCCTCCGTCATCAGCCTCGAGCCAGTCTGTTTGTCAAAGCAGTACAACCCGCTTCAAAGCAGCACAACGAATCAGCAAAACTGGTGGACATCCACTACTGCTCCCACAAAAATTCATCTCCAGTCCACATGAAGGCCAAAGCGAACCCAATAATCAAAAACTTCCAATTAGCACTCCTACTCATCACGTGGAGGCTACAGGGCTAAGCAAAAATCCCACGCAGGCTAAAAGCAGGAATATTACACAGTACTAGTACTTTTGCTCTGATTCAAAAGATGAGGCCAACAAAAGCAGTACTACCGCCAGCAAGACAGCCTGAATATAGACTGGTCAGGATGACCTGGAGGATCCGTTCTAAGCCGCCCAGCTCTGTCTCCACTGTGTCTAAGTCAGCCGCTGCCTTGACTCAAACGGAGGGAGTGGCTAAAAAAAGGCGCTATATATGGATGATCCATCATTAAAACAAGCCAGGTGCTATCCTTTCTATTTTATCAGTACATATTAAACTGTTTGAGAACAATTACTCTGGTCTATGGTAAATTTTCGCAGGACCATTATTCATTATAAAGGTGTTGCAAAGGGGCGTGCGTCAATATTATTTTTGCACTAGCACGTTCGTGCCGTGCTGCTGGATGAATACATGTGCAAGTCGCCACCCCCGCTACATCAACACGACGTGGCTACCTTGCCCGTGAGTGATTTCAACTTCACCTAGTGATCATCAATTTCATGGCGGATTATTTTCGGCCTGGCACATCACGTGATATCCATCTAAAATATATTTCGTTGGCACGTATTATTTTTGTTAAAGAGCAGTTTATCTTTGCCTTGGTCTGCAATATTGTTGATGCAGGACAATTGTTCACTACATCAAAACAACGTGGTTGACTCGCCCGCGCAAGTTTACAGCACCGCGGCCGATTCATCTGTCTGAGCCGCCTCTGATGCGGCGATCGTCTTTTCCGTCCGTCTCTCGCGGTCTAGTCTACATCAACACACCGAGCCGCACCTGTCTGCATGAGCTGTTTATTTAGTATGAGCAAGTCACTGCTCGGGTAGCCTGGTTTTCTTTCAAATTGGAGGCAAATTATCATCAATCGCCGTCTGCACTAGATGGATCAATGGGCAGGCATGCAAGTCGCCGCCACTACAGTTTGTTAATTTCAAATAGCCAGTTGGAAGGAACCATTGGCCGAGTTGCTGACACGGCTCATACGGATCATTTATAACCTGCCGCGGTCACCTCAACCTTCTGTGGATTCACATCGCGCTATCAACACCAATGATATACACCTTCTACTATGGTCAAATACGAAGAATCTCAAGACAACTCCTCGAGTCGTCTTAAGACTCGGGGGCTACGATGACATGACTCAGCAAATCTTGCCAGCTTCAGCAAATTTAAGAACCCCAGGACGATGGAGGGAAAGATAACCCGGTCCCGGAGGCTACTACTATATTGATGAAAATTTAAAGGCCGTCAGAAGATTTCCGGCTTAAAAAGTATATGACAATTACAAAATCCCGGCTCAATGAAGAAGTTCCGGGTCATCAGAAAGGATTCCGGTTCAAAATCTGGTTCAAGAGACCTCTCTCTCCCATAAAGCGCTAAAGCTCTCAAATATCCAGTTTACAATCCGGTTCAAGGGAAATTTGTCTCCTACAAAGCTCTGAGGCTCTCAAATCCGGTTTAAGAATTTCCGGTTCAAAAAGAATCAATCTCTCGCAAATTCGAGTTTAAAGGCCGTCAGAAAAATTCCGGCTGAAAATGAAGATTCCGGTTTAAGATCCGGTTCAAGGGAAAGATGTCTCCCACAAAGCTTTGAAGCTCTCAATATCCGGTGTAAGAATTCCCGGTTCAAAAGAATAATCTCTCACAAAGTTCTCAGAAAAAATTAAAGGGACCAAAGAGAGTCTGTTGCAAAAGCACAACTCAAACATAGGTGCCCCTTGAGCACAGCTCACAAAATCACTTGGGGGCTTGGTCGTATTCGAACCATAGCAACACCTCTTGATCGGCACAGGGCCACCAGGGAAATTACTTAGGGGCCAAAGAGAGTGTTGCAAACGCACAACTCAAACATAGGCACCTACTGAGCACAGCTCAAAATATTGCTTAGGGATTCTTTGCTTCGCAATGAACAAAGAATCTACACTTGTAATAGGCTATCAAGCCACGGCTTGGAAGTCAAGTGTATTCACCTAAAACCCCAGGTTATCCTGCCTTTTTAAGCAAGCCACTCCATCCAGGTAAACCTGGTATGACCCGCCGAACTTTTGACAAGTCAATCTCAAAGACCCTGAACTTGTCAAAGTTAAAACAACGATTGGTTAAAGATTGAGGTCCATCTTAAAAGGCTTTGTAAAATGGTTGAACTCAGTGGCCTGGCAGCCCATGAAAAGCCTCGATTTGGGGCCTGGCAGCCCGTGAAAAGCCTCGACTACAAGTTTTCATATGCTTTTATTTGCCAAGTTCTTTTTCCTTGGATGGGATTTATAATATTTTCTGATAAACCAGTGTTTGTTGACCCGGTTTGGCTTTCAACTACAAGTTGTCAGTACATGATCAGTTATAATCCGGTGCTTATTAAACCTGTCTGGTTTCGACTACAAGTCGCCAGTATTATATATGGATAATCCGGTGTTTATGACAACCAGGTAAGGTTTTGTTATAAACTGGCAAGACATGGGAGGAGTTATCAGTGCTCAAGATTTGGGTTATCACCCTTACTACAAAAAGTTGGTAAACCAGCGATGTGATTCAATGTCACAGGTATGATATATTTCATATTTTATTATTCTTAAGTGCAGCCTTGGTTATAAACCCGGGTTATATGTTGGGCATTATGACCCATCCGACGGTAAACCACCAAGACACTTTAAACTTGTTGTATGCAGAAACAGGTTGAATAAAGCATGATTATAAATCACCGACGTTTATTAACCCGGCTTGGCTTTCGACTATAAGTCGCTAGTATGATGATAAATTATCCAGTGTTTATTAACCCGGACTGGCTTGGGATTATAAGTCGCCAGTATATATTGGGATTGCGCCATTGGAATCATGCGCTTATAAATCATTGGATTATATTATTCAAAATTTTATTAGCCAACATGGCTGGATTTTTACTATGGTTATCAATAACCAGTATTATGATTAAGGTTTTCATAGTCGCTTTAGCGCAATGGATATTATTTTATTGATGGATATGATTTATTCTACAATGGAAGGAATAGTCCCGAGTCGCTGTAGGCTTATGACCCGGCACTTGGGGGCTACATTATTCATATTGAGATTACATCAAGTATGCAAGTCCCATGTCACTGCCAGCATGCACCATGGCACTTGGGGGCTAATGTAAAGTCACTTTTTGCTCAACTTATTGAAGACCCGACTCATCACATTGTAATGAGCCGGCCCTTGGGGGCTACCAATTGCTCCTGTCAACAATTCAAGGTACACAAGTCTTAATCCATTATATTGAAGGGTCCACTGCTCAGTTGGTAAAGCACAAAGCTCTTAACCTTGTGGACATGGGTTCAAGCCTCATGGTGGAGTTACATCATATTATGTTATTTTCAATGAACTATAATCATGTCTACAAAGTCCCTGCTCATTATTGCATAATGACCCGGCCCTTGGGGGTTACACCGGTTGAAAGTTTTTATGAGCATAACGTAATTACAAGTCCCAGGTTGCTGCAAGCATGACAACCCGGCACTTGGGGGCTACATATGAGGAATACTCAGTTCTGACTAGTGATTGAGATGAACAAAATGGATTTCTTCAAAGTTGTAATATTTATATTGAAGCAAGTCTTAAGTCATCACTTTGCTCTGCTCAAGACTTGGGGGCTACAGGTAACACGGATATAAGGGAGAAATATCTTCCAATTTTCAGTTTTGAGCAAACCAGATTGACCCGGAATCACCAAATTATGACCCGGTGTCTGCAAAAATCATAACCCAGCGTCATCAATAATCATGAACTGGCGTTGGCAACAATCATGAACCGGCATTGGAAACAATCATGACCAGGAATTATCAGTTTTTATAACCCGGCGATTTTGGAAGTCATAGATCGGCAAGTTCTATATTTTCAAACCGGCTGAATATCAGATGAGTATTTCAAGACCAATATTTCTTAAGCTGGCGCTTTGGAAGCCGAGTCAAGTTATGAGAAACCAATGTCAGCAATTTGAGTATGAAGCTGGTTTATTGACCCGGATTTTTTAGAAGGAGGAAATGACAAGGACTTAAGGATGATCAAGTGCCGGCTTACAAGAATATCTAACCCGGCACACAACCTGTCAAATTTGTTCTTGAGTTATTTTTCAGGATCAGTTTAACATGGATAAATCCAAATTAAACTGGGGGCTAATGTCGGGGATATACCCCGCGGTATGACCCGGCCGGAAATATGACCCGGACAGACTTGACGGTTTACTTGAGACCCGGTTGACACTTGGCGATTCACTGACGACCCGGCCTGACCAGACGGTTTAAAAGCAACCTGCTTGAATATTATGACTCACTGGTAACCCGGCAGGCGGGACAGACAGAGGACAAGGCCCAAGGCCCAAAGGCCGGTTTATATTAATGGTGGGTCGGTTTAAGAGGAAAGGCGTGAAGAATATTTACCTTACAAGGAGTTAAGACTCAGACTTGTATCCGGTTTGTATTAGAAGATAGACTAGTCCTGATCCTAATAGGACTCCACCTGTAACCCGCCCCTTCAACTTATATAAGGAGGGGCAGGGCTCCCAAATGGGGGAGAAGGAAGAAGCAATAATCTCTAAGGCTAGACATAACTAGGAGAGCCGGTTTACGGCGACTCCCTCGTGAGCATAATGAGACCTAGCCACAAACAGCATGTAGGGTTATTACCGGATGATGTTTCCCGGGGCCCGAAGCTCTCTAATCCCTTGTCTTGTGTTGTGCTTCTCGATTCCGCTCAACCCCTCTCAAGCTACCACATAGATGCATTGGCCTCACGACTAAGTCCTCACACTAGGACATCTGCCGTGACAATTCCACGACACAACCCATTTTCTAAAGACATAATATAGTTATATCATCTCATCTTGTTTACATAGTTACCATATTTTGAATTATGTCATTCTATCCGTGAATTATATCATGCCATCATGTTTCCATCGACGGCATGTTTGTGAATTATGGCATGCCAACCACTTTAATAGACACATCGTATAGTTATATCATGTCATCCTATTTACATAGTTATCATATTTTGAAGTATGCCATTCTATCCTGTTTAGTTAGCCATCATACATGTGAAATTGTGTCATGCTATCCTGTTTAATTAGCCATCATATATGTGAAATTATGTCATGCTATTCTGTTTGGTTAGACAACATATATGTGAATTATTTCATGCCCTGTTTTCTTCCCTACTATCCATTGCACCTGTCTATCTTACAATGTTTGTACATTCAATTACTTTTCTTATTTATCAGCCATTTGAATTGGAGGGGTGATGGCAGTATCTGTGGGAGTAAAAACACGGTCTTCAGAAAAGATCGTGCTACCTGTCGATGCAGATAGAACCACGGTTGTACTTGCCCAAGAACCAGCCCCACCACACATAACCCAAACTCACGCAGATTGTACCCCTACCCAGTTGGACAGAGAACCAGCTACACCCCTTCTAAAAACAACCCCAGTAGATAGTAACCCAGTTCTAGTTGACACAACACCGTCTCCACCACAGAGCACCCAAACGCAAGCAGTTAGTAAGGCAACTGCAGTGACCAAAGCACGAGGACCACCACTCCGAACCCCAAGTCAACGCTTAAAGCAGAAGAAGAATTGTTCTCAAGTCAGGTTCTGTAGCTATGGTTCATACTCCTTTCTCATACCAACTAATTTCATATTTGAAGGATGCAATTGAATCTCCAATGGCGCAACAGGTATGTTTTAAACCTGTTTCTTTAACGTGTTTGCTGTTGTAACTTGCTCTATGTTGATTTCAGTTTCAATTGAATAAACAGTTATGTTCTCATGCCATGCACATTACAAGTGTTGTTATTGCTGCGTAGTTTCCCACACTTATATTCTATCTGTTTTGCTTTGTCTTAAATAGATATGATTTGAACTGTCTCTATCTTGATTTGGCAACATAAACAAGAATGATATAGACCATACAGTGACCATACTACATAGATATATGTTTGTTTCATGCTGTTATCCTGTCCACCTTACTACTAAACTAGTTTACCAAAATAAGTTTCATATACAACATGGTAAACATGTGATGTGTCTGTTTGTTTCTCTTTGAGAACGCGGATAAAATATTGGAGAAGAGTACCCCGTTATGCAATGGTAAAGGAAGTAATGTAGATAAGGTTCAAGATAGTGAGACATCCCTATTGGTCTCCAAGAAAGCTGATAAAAACTATATTGAAGATACTGAGACAACCCCAAAGTCCTGTCTTGATGTAGTGTTCGAGTTACTGACTACTACTACTGGCACCAGCTTTTCGAACTCGCTGCCTGAATCAGTTCGGCTTCTTGAGTCTTCAAGTTGAAAGACATCGATCAGATGTTCTGCGATAGGAAGCCGAAGGACTAAGGAAGTCCCTGCAGAATTCAGATGCATACTTTCTGGTGCAACAGCAAGTGCTGGAGGATTTAAGCGCCAAACAAGAGAAAGTTAATAAGCTTGCTAAGCATCTTGCCAGCATTATGGGTACCCATGATATTGTTTCTTGAGCTCTTCTGAAGTGGTTTCAGTTCTGGACTTGTTTTGCTGCGGCGTTTATTTGCACTGGTCACCAACTTTGACAACCAGTGTATGAGATATGCTACTTTGTTCCCTATATTTGCACTAGTGGCGAACTTTGCTGCCCAGTGGATGTAATATGTGTAATAGTCGTGATAGCCTAGCGTAAGTTGCTTGCTTATTTATTTCCTTGTTGTCTTGTTTATTTGTTTGCTTGTAGTCAGCGCAGTTTTTTATGCGGTTTGCTAGTGGCTGCAATAAAAATAGGCCACAATAACCATGGTCTACATATTTACTGTAGTGACCCTGGGCCTCCTACGAGCCGTAGAAACAGTGGGCTTTCTATGGGCCATAGAAACAATGGGCCTTCTACGAGCCGTAGAAACTATGGGCCTTCTACGGGCTGTAGCATCAATGTGCCTTCTACGGGTCCTATGATCGATCGGCCAAACATGGGCCAATAACAGACCGCATTATGGGCCGTAAACGGGCTAGAGTTGGAATTGTCCATTCATGGGCCGACCATAACGGACCGTTGTTAATCGGCCGTATTTGATGACGCTATGAAAACGGCCCAACTGATTAACGGGCCACAAACGGGCCGATTGTAACCACGGACTGAACTTGGCCCACAAGCAGAAAAGGCCAGTAATAGGCCGTAAGTAACCGAATGCTGGAAATGTGCCCAAGAATAAATGGGCCCTGAGAAGGCCGAAAGATAACAAGTGTTGGAAACGGCCCAATGGAATAATGGGCCGTCAATGGGTATAAAGCGGTACACTGTTCATTACTGGCCAGTTTCACCACAGACTATTAATGGGCCAAGAGTTACAAAGGGCCTCATATGGGCCGAAAGACATCATGGGCCATACATGGGCCATAAGTTACAACGGGCTGGAATCATATTAGACGTCCCAGATGAAGCTACTGGGCTTAATTCTGATAGACCGTAACAGGTCGTGAGTTAGCGGGCCGTAAATGGGCTATATACAAATAGGCCATTAATTGGTTTTTCGTGGGCTGGCCCATTACCTTTTGACCAAGTCAAACGGGCCGGCCTTTTCACCGGAATGGGCCTCTGTTGGGCCGTGCCACGTGTCGACGTATCATAGGCGCCTCCTGTCCAGTGAGTGGATGACATCTGTCCCAATAGTGAGCCAACACGTGTTTCCTCCGGCCAATGAGAATTTTACACGTCGAAAATCCCCATTGGTCCAGGTTGTTAACGGGTTATCAAATCCAAAACCGGACCCGATAGCTTAACGGCGACCCATTACGGTGGATGCCACGTGTCGATTACCCTTGACGAAAACACTTCCATGACGCGCCATTTATCTTCACGGAAGTGGCACTTCCATGATGATAATTTTGGTAATGTCATCGAACACTTCCACGACAGCACAAGTATGACTATGTTGATTCTGTCATAAAATCGTCATGGGTGTACATGCATGACAGAAAACGTGACCTACTATGACAAACACGTATCATCACGGAAGTGCATTTTTTGTAGTGGGGTAGGGCGCGCCTAGCGAGCTTGGCTTCCTCTGAGGCTTCTGGTCCTTCCTCGAAGCTTCGGGGGTCTCTTTTGGTCCACAAAAAATCACCGTAAATTTTTAGCCCATTCCAAGAACTTTTATTTCTGCACAAAAAATGACACCACGGTAGTTCTGCTAAAGATAGCGTCAGTCGGGTTAGTTCTAATCAAATCATACCAAAACCATATAAAATTGTTGTAAACATGGCATGAATACTTCATAAATTAGAGATACATTGGAGATGTATTAGCATACCAAGCTTAACTCTTGCTCGTCCTCGAGTAGGTAAATGATAAAAGAAATAATTTATGAATATGCTTATCTCGATGAGAAAAAGATATATCTTGTTATTATTAGTGCTAACCTTTCAACACATGAAGAATAAAGATTATTGAAAATTCTGAAGAAGCACCGAGCGGCTATTGGAAATACTCTTGATGATCTTAACACTACTAGAGGTTAAGGGCATTAGTCCCACTCTCTGTCAGCACAAGATTAATATGGAACCTGATGCTAAACCCGTTGTTGATCATCAACAACATTTGAATCCTGTAACATCCCAAAATTCTAAATTTTGGAATGTTATATTAAATAGATAGTTTTGATTGATTGTATGATTGCTTGGGTGAACTTGAGTGAAATTCGAAACTTTTTGAAAGTTAAATGAGAGGGAATAAAATAACTTTCCCAAACTTTCACCTTGCTTTTATGATCTCCAATTCTTTTCAAATACAAAACCCTAGAGAGCAGATGACATGACTTCTTCCATTTAAATAAAATGAAATGGGTTTTGAAAATATTTGAATTTCTTTTGGAAATATTTCAAATTCAAGAACTTTATGCAACTCAATAATTTTCATGAGAGAAGATAAAATGACTTCTTCAAAACATATGAAATATGAGTTGGAAGTTTAAAAGGATCAAATTTAAAGTCCTTTTGAAAATTATTTTCAATTTGGAGTTATTTGGTTTTTATTTAAATTATTTTTCTCCAAAAATAAAATATATGGAAATTAGGGTAAAATGATTCCCTACATCGGAAAATTGGAGAGAAATAAAATTGAAATCCTTTTGGTATTTTTAAAATGATTTTATGAGGTTTTATTGTAGCAGTAGCACTGTTTGACTTAATTGAATTTTTGTAGATTTTATTTGAAGTAATACAAATGTTCAAGTTGCAGAAAATCTTTTTTGGAAAATTTGGATATATTATATGCATATATATTATTATTTTTATTTCTTTTGTTTTATTATTTATGTTTGTCTGTGTTTTAAAAAAAAATCCCGCGGACCGAACTGGGACGAAGGCCCAGCCGGCCCACTACGCCGCCGCCTACCTCACGTACGCGCGCCGGACGCCGCCGCCGTCCCCGATGCGGACACCGCGCCGCCGTGCTTCGCCCGGCCTCCTCTGCCCCTCCCCCACGCAACCGCCTCCACCTCCGCCTTTAAAAGGCGAGGGCGCCGCCCCTGGACCCCGTTCGCCGCAGCCCTCTCTCGCCTCGCGCCGCTGACGCGCACCGCTGCCTCTTCGCTCGCTTGCGCCGCCACCGCTCGCCTGCGCGCCGCCCCGCGCCGCACAGCCCCGCCGCCATCTCGCCATTGCTGCCCCGCAGCTGCCGGAGTTGACCGCCGAGCCGCCGGAAACCGCCGCCGCCGTTGACCCGTCGAGGACCGGTAAAACCGCCCGATCCAATCCTGTTTTCTTTTAAAGTTCGTTTTTAAAAAAACTCCTAGATCGGTTTTTTTATAAAACCAGGTTTTTTTAGGTTTATTTGTTTAGAGAACGTTCGCTGGTTAGGTTTAGAAAACGAACGTTCCCTTTTAGCCTTTTCTTTTTCTGTTATTTTTTTAGTCAGGGACCTGTTAGTAGTTATTTCTTTTACAGTTTAGTCCCTGGTTTTCAAACTAGCACAACTCTTCGCTCATTTGCCCAAATCCAACGAAACCAATGCCCACTTCTTCGTTATGATCTCCTCTATCCAGATAAACAACTTAAACTATGTTTTTGAAAATTTAAAATTTGTTTTCAAACAGATTTGAATTCAAACATTTTTTTGATCATAACTCGAGTTTTATAACTCCGTTTGAGTTGATTCTTTTTGCAAGGCGAAGATCTTGACCTAAACTTTCTGATAAGGCCAAATTCACATAATTTTGGTGTTGTTAGAAATTGTTTTGTGTTACAAGAGTTATTTTCTTGGTTTTTATGTTTTCTGAATTGTCTTCTTCGTTCTTTCTGATCTTTTGAGTGATTGCTTATGTGTGGTTACTATTGCTTGCTTACGATAGATTGACCGGAGTGTGAAGAGTAGAACTATCAGGATTTTGAGTGCGAATCATCTTCATCAACAATACATGCAAGTAACACTTTGATCATACCCCTTATTACCCAGTTTTTATGCATTAGTTTCAACGCTCAAACATTGCATGAGTAGGATTGATAACATGTGGGTATTGGGAAGTAGTTGATGAGGTAGGAACCTATTGTCTTGTATTCAACCCCTGGGAGTTACTACGTTATGCTTATACAACTATGCTATGCTCGCAGACGTGGATTGGATTGAGAGTGTTCATGACAGTTGTGAGAGTTATTATTAATGGTTAACTTAAGGTGGCTACTTTAATACACATCTGGGTGGATTGGTTGGGGCACCCTGTAGTACCCAGTGGTTTGCCCGGGCACCTGGAGAACCCAGTGCTTGCCCAAGGGGTTCCCGGAGTACCCGTGTGATCACCCTATGGAATGCCACCCAGGCTCAAAGGGATCATAAGATTATTCATGCTAGAAACTTCTGTGTGCAGCCACAAGCTATTATGGGCTCTAGCATAGTTGAGTATGTTGCATGACCTCTTTCAGTGGTGTGCTAGAAGATGTAGGGGAAAGTAGGTGCAACTGTCCACCCGGAGTAAAGAGTTAATGCTTCTGAAAGACTGTGTCTCGATCATCCATTTCTCAAACATCATGTAGTGCGAGAAATACAATGGAGGAGATCGAGTCTTGTGGGGAAAAGTGCGCAAACCTCTGCAGAGTGTACCATCTAATCATGGTTAGCCGTGTCCCCAGTTATGGACGTCTTGAGTCTCTGGTACTTGGATTACCCTATTGATCTCAACACTTTATTTAAATAAATTTGATTGGGTTGATGATTATTATTTTGGGATTGAGTTGGAGGAACCTTCTCAATATTTTCAAGAAACTTTGTAGTTAAATAAAATGTATTCGTTGTTGTAGGGAAAAATTGGCTTTTCGCAAAAACATTTAACCGTAGAGCCTCCACTAGCCATATATGCATGTAGTGCTAGCATTTATTTGTTCATTACTCTACTGTGTTATCTTGCCAGTACATTCCATGTACTGACCCGTTTCGGGCTGCAACGTCTCATGTTGCAGGATTCTTACGACGAGTAAGTGGTACGTTAGGGTTACGATTTCTACACTCAACTTTGCCGTTGGTGTTGATGGGAATCCACAACCTTGTTGTTACTTCCGCTATATGGATTGAGGTAATAGTATTTACGTTACTTTATACATGTGATTTACCTCTGTTATAAATCCTCGAGTACTGTGTGTCAGCATACCGATCCAGGGATGACACTTAAGCACAGAGACTTCGATCCATTCGGGTCGGGTCGCTACAAATCCTAAGATGAAATAAGCGGTACGAACTAAAATACTAAAGCTTCTGGAAGCGGGTATAATCTATCCCATAGATGATAGTGGATGGGTAAGTCTCGTTCATTGTGTCCCTAAGAAGGGAGGTGTTACTGTTGTTCCTAATGATAAGAATGAACTTATTCCACAAAGAATTGTTACTGGCTATAGAATGGTAATTGATTTTGGAAAATTGAATAGAGAAACTAAAAAAGATCATTTCCCTTTGCCTTTTACTGATAAAATGTTAGAAAGACTATCTAAGCACACACACTTTTGGATTCTTGATGGATATTCTCGTTTTTCTCAAATACCTGTTTCACAACCAAATTAAGAGAAAACCACCTTTACTTGTCCTTTTGGAACTTATGCTTATAGACGTATGCCTTTTGGTTTATGTAATGCACCTGCTACCTTTCAAAAATGTATGACTGCTATATTCTCTGATTTTTGTGAAAAGATTATTGAGGTTTTCATGGATGATTTTTCCGTTTATGGAACTTCTTTTGATGATTGCTTACGCAACCTTGATCGATTTTTGTAGAGATGTGAGCAAACTAATCTTGTCTTGAATTGAGAGAAGTGCCACTTTATGGTTAATGAAGGTATTGTCTTGGGGCATAAAATTTCTGAAAGAGGTATTGAGGTGGATAAAGATAAAGTTGATGCAATTGAGAAAATGCCATGTCCTAGAGATATTAAAGGTATTCGTAGTTTCCTTGGTCATGCTGGTTTCTATAGGAGGTTTATTAAAGACTTCTCTAAAATTTCTAGGCCTCTTACAAATCTTTTACAAAAGGATGTTCCATTTATTTTTTATGATGATTGTGTAGAAGCCTTTGAAACACTTAAGAAAGCCTTAATTCCTGCACCTATTGTTCAACCACCTGATTGGAACTTCCCATTTGAAATTATGTGTGATGCTACTGATTAGGCTGTTGGTGTTGTTCTAGGAAAAAGAGTTGATAAAAAGTTAAATGATATCCATTATGCTAGCAAAACTCTAGACATGGCCCAAAGAAATTATGCTACTACTAAAAAAATTAGCAGTTGTGTTTGCTTGTGATAAATTCAGATCTTACATTGTTGATTCTAAAGTTACTGTTCACACCGATCATGCTGCTATTAAATATCTTATTGAAAAGAAAGATGCTAAAACTAGACTCATTAGGTGGGTTCTCTTGCTACAAGAATTTTATTTACATATTACTAATAGGAAAGAAGCTGAGAATCCCATAGCCGATAACTTGTCTAGGTTAGAGAATATCCTTGATGACCCACTACCTATTGATGATAGTTTTCCTGATGAACAATTAGTTGGAATAAATGTTTCTCATAACACTCCTTGGTATGCTGACTATGCTAATTACATTCTTGCTAAATACATACCACGTAGTTTCACATACCAACAAAAGAAAAAAATCTTCTACGATTTAAGACATTACTTTTGGGATGACCCACATCTTTATAAAAAAGGAGTAGATGGTATTTTTAGATGTTGTGTACCTAAGAATGAACAGGGACAAATCCTACGGAAATGTCACTCCGAAGCTTATGGAGGGCACCATGCGGGAGATGGAACTGCTCACAAGGTATTGCAATCTGGTTTTTATTGGCCTACTCTCTTCAAGGATGCCGGTAAGTTTGTTTTATCTTGTGATGAATGCCAAAGAATTGGTAATGTTGGTAAGCATCAAGAAATTCCTATGAATTATTCACTTGCTATTGGACCATTTGATGTTTGGGGTTTTGATTACGTGGGACCTTTTCCTTCCTCTAATGGGTATACACATATTTTGGTTGCTGTTGATTATGTCACTAAGTGGGTAGAAGCTATTCCAACTAGTAG
The DNA here is from genome assembly GCF_018294505.1 of Triticum aestivum. NCBI lineage: Eukaryota > Viridiplantae > Streptophyta > Magnoliopsida > Poales > Poaceae > Triticum > Triticum aestivum. Next base: position 349,961,940 of record NC_057802.1, on the reverse strand, counting down.
TGCTGATCACAACACTTCCATTAAAATGATTAAGGAAGTTATTTTCCCGAGGTTTGGAGTCCCTAGATATTTAATGACTAATGGTGGTTCCCAATTTATTCATGGTGTTTTCCGTAAATGCTTTCTAAATATGATTTTAACCATAGAGTTGCATCAGCCTATCATCCTCAATCTAGTGGTCAAGTTGAACTTACCAATAGAGAAATAAAATTAATATTACAAAAATCTGTTGATAGGTCCCGAAAGAATTGGTCTAAGAAATTGGATGATGCACTTTGGGCCTATAGAACAGCATATAAAAATCCTATGGGTATGTCTCCTTATAAAATGGTTTATGGAAAAGCTTGTCATTTGCCTCTTGAGTTAGAACATAAAGCATATTGGGCAATTAAGGAACTCAATTATGATTTGAAACTTGCCAGTGAAAAGAGGTTATTTGATATTAGCTCGCTAGATGAATGGAGAACCCAAACCTATGAAAATGCCAAGTTATTTAAAGAAAAAGTTAAAATATGGCATGACAAAAGAATCCAAAAGCGGGAATTTAAAGTTGGTGAATATGTTCTTTTGTACAACTCTCGTTTCAGATTCTTTGCAAGAAAGCTTCTCTCTAAATGGGAAGGACCATATATTATCGAAGAGGTTTATCATTCTGGAGCCATCAAAATAAATAACTCTGAAGGTACTAACCCGAAGGTTGTCAATGGGCAAAGAATTAAACACTATATCTCACGTACGCATATTATTGTTGAAGGCAATATTATCCAAACAATGACACCGGAGGAACACATAAAAGAAACCTTCTGGAACACTCCAGAATACCCGAAAAAGAGGAGGTACGTGCTACGGTAACTAAACGGACTCCAAAAAATCCGCAAAAATATTTCTTGCCAGTTTTGGAATATTTTAAAAATTAGGAAAATAAGAAACAACCAGGAAGGCACCAAGGGGGCACAAGACACCAGGGCGCGCCTGGGCCCCCTGGCGTGCCCAGGTGGGTTGTGCCCACCTCGGGAACCTTCCGGACTCCGTTTTTCTCCCGTTTGCTTGTTTCCCAAGATACAAATCTTTATATACCCCCTGGACGTATTGACCACCGTATCGCGGAGAAATCTCCTGTTCTTCTTTCTTGATGTTTTCTGACAGATCTAGATCGCCATGGCTGCTTCGAGCTCCTCCAAGGACAAGTTCTTCGAGAACGTCATCAACCCATATTTGCGGGAGGTGATGCAGCACCCTCAAGCCATTGAGATGCGTGAGGGGGTGCTCCACATCCGAGACGTCCAGGGTCCCAAGGGGACGGGGACCGTGGATGCCAGGCTCAAAGCTATGGAGCAGGAGGTCTTCAGGTGCAAGGGGATGGTGGAACATGGACTCAATGCCAATCATCTCATGATCGCGGACTACACCCATGATCTCAAGGTGGATGGCAAATCCATGAAGGACGTCATCTTCAGCTTCAACGAGCAAATCAATTTTCTGCAAAGCCAAATCTATGATCTCCAAAACCAAGTCTTTGAATATGAGGCGAGGTTTAAAGGTATGAGTTTGGCTGCTAGTTGCAGTACTCGCCAAACTCGCTCCCCTCTTATGATGGAGAGCCATTGCCATGGAAACCGGAAGACAAGATCGCTACTACCTCATCACCACCACCACCTTCTTCATCACCAAAGGAGACTTGAGTTCATGGTATGGACACTACCCTTGGCTTGTGCCAAGCTTGGGGCAGGTGTCCCGGTATCGTATCGCCACCACTATCTTTGCTTTTACCTATATTAGTTCGATCCTTTGTTATCCTATGATTTAGTTGAATAAAAGTTTAGTTCGATCCCTTTTTTTCGAGTGCTTGCTTAGTGATCTATCCATGTAATCATGTGCGAGATATATAATAAAGTTTAGTTTATGTTTTGCTTTCTTTACTTTTATGTTTCAATAAAAAGAAAGGGAAATAAATGAAAAAGATCATATGTTAATCTTATGGTGAGTAATGACATCACATAAGGAAAAGTATAAGTGGTAAAATTTATTGAGGATTGACAAACATAGCATTGGTCAATGATGCAATTCATGAAAGAATTAATAAGGAAAGAGAAGATTCACATGCAAATACACTATCTTGGACATCTTTTATGATTGTGAGCCCCCATCAAAATATTATATGCCAAAATTGTTGACATTGGACAAGGAAGACAACGTAATGATTTATGCTTGTTCATATTCACATTGAAGTTATATTGTCATAGATCCTTTAACATATGAAACTTGCTCAATATCTTTGCTAGCCAAAAATTCCACACTAAGTAGAGATACTGCTTGCGCATCCAAAACCCTTAAACCCAAATCTTGTTTAGAGAGTCCACATACCTACCTATGGATTGAGTAAGATCCTTCAAGTAAGTTGTCATCGATGCAATAAGGCAATAAAAATTGCTTCTAAATGTGTTAGATCATTTAGTGTAAGAGAAAATTAAGCGTTGTACGAACTTGTGATGGAAAAATAATAAAAGCGACAGACTGCATAATAAAGGTTGCTATCACAAGGGGCAATATAGCGTGACGTTCTTTTGCACTAAGAGATTGAGCATACAACCAAAGAGCGCATGGCAACCTTTTCTTCCCTCTGCGAAGGGCCTGTCTTTTACTTTTATGCAAGAGTCAAAGTATTCTTCCCTATTCCTTTTTATTTTCTCGTTTTGCAAGCACTATGTGGTGAGGAAAGATCTAGGCACATATATCCAGTTGGATGTGGGTGGGCATGATTTATTGTTGTTGACATCACCCTTGAGGTGAATACGTTGGGAGGCGAAACTATAAGCCCCTATCTTTGTATGTGTCCGGTTGAAACTTTTTGCTCATGTGTATGAGGTGAGTGTTAGCAATCATAGAAGACTATATGATGGTTGAGTACGTGGACTTGCCAAAAGGCTCCGATACGTGACCCTTCCTGAAAAGATGATGAATTGTAGTTGCAAAGTTGACTGAGAACATAGTTTGTAGGTTTACAATAGAGTTTATGCTTTATACTTCAATGTTATGATGAATTGTTACTTGCTCATGAGAAGTTATATGATAAACATTATCTGATAAAGTTTTATGATAAAGTTTGTTGCTGTTATAATAATATGCATGATGCTTCTATGTCCGTATTTTGTTTTTATCGACACCTCTCTCTCTAGGCATGTGGACATGTTTTTAGATTTTGGTTTTTGCTTGAGGACAAGCGAGGTCTAGGCTTGGGGGAGTTGATACGTCCATTTTGCATCATGTTTTTCTACTGTTATTTATAATGTTTTTATGCATAATAATGATTTTTGGAGTATTTCTAATGCCTTTTGTCGCATTATATGCAAGTTTTATACAAAGAGGGAGAATGCTGGCAGCTGGAATTCTGGACCTGGAGAAGCTACGTCACAGTTACCTATTCTGCACATCTCCAAATGAGCTGAAAATTTACGGAGAATTATTTTGCAATATATAAAAAATACTGGAGCTAATAACTACCGGAGGAGGCCCACCAGGTGGGCACAACCCACCTGGGAGCGCCAGCCCCCCCTAGACGCGCCCTGGTGGGTTGTGCCCTCCTCGGCCCACCTCCGCTGCCCATCTTCTGGTATATAGGTCATTTTCACCTAGAAAAAAATCTAGAGAGGAATTTCGGGACGAAGCGCCACCGTCTCGAGGCGGAACTTGGGCAGGAGCACTTTTGCCCTCTGGTGGAGCGCTTCCGCCGGGGCAACTTCCCTCCCGGAGGGGGAAATCATCGTCATCATCATCACCAACAACTCTCCCATCTTGGGGAGGGCAATCTCCACCAACATCTTCAACAACACCATCTCCTCTCAAACCCTAGTTCATCTCTTGTGTTCCATCTTTGCATCGGAACCTTAGATTGGTACTTGTGGGTGACTAGTAGTGTTGATTACTATATGGTTTATTTGGTGTAAGATTATATGTTCAGATCCATTATGCTATTTAATACCCCTATGATCTTGAGCGTGATTATCATTTCTGAGTAGTTACCTTTGTTCTTGAGGTCACGGGAGAAATCTTGTTGCAAATAATCATGTGAACTTGATATGTGTTCGATATTTTGATGATATGTATGTTGTGACTCCCTTAGTGGTGTCTGATACGTCCATTTTGCATCATGCTTTTATATCAATATTTATTGCATTATGGGCTGTTATTACACATTATGTCACAATACATATGCCTTTTCTCCCATATTTTATAAGGTTTACATGAAGAGGGAGAATGTCGGCAGCTGGAATTCTGGGCTGGAAAAGGAGCAAATATTAGAGACCTATTCTGCACAACTCCAAAAGTCTTGAAACTCCATGAAAGTCAGTTTTGGAATATAATAAAAATACTGGGCGAAGAAAGCACCAGAGGGGGCCACCCACTGTCCACGAGGGTGGAGGGCGCGCCCCCTAGCCTCGTGGGCCACCTGGAAGCCCCCCGATGCCCATCTTCTGGTATAAGGTGTCTTTTGCCCTGGAAAAAATCATAAGGAAGCTTTCGGGATGAAGCGCCGCCGTCTCGAGGCGGAACCTTGGCGGAACCAATCTAGGGCTCCCGTGGAGCTGTTCTATCGGGGAAACATCCCTCCGGGAGGGGGAAATCGTCATCATCGATCCTCTCATCGGAAGGGGGTCAATCTCCATCAACATCTTCACCAGCACCATCTCCTCTCCAACCCTAGTTCATCTCTTGTATACGATCTTTGTCTCACAACCTCAAATTGGTACCTGTGGGTTGCTAGTAGTGTTGATTACTCCTTGTAGTTGATGCTAGTTGGTTTATTTGGTGGAAGATCATATGTTTAGATCCTTTATGCATATTAATACCCCTCTGATTATGAACATGAATATGATTTGTGAGTAGTTACATTTGTTCCTGAGGACATGGGAGAAGTCTTGTTATAAGTAATCATGTGAATTTGGTATTTGTTGGATATTTTGATGAGATGTATGTTGTCTTTCCTCTAGTGGTGTTATGTGAACGTCGACTACATGACACTTCACCATTATTTGGGCCTAGGGGAAGGCATTGGGAAGTAATAAGTAGATGATGGGTTGCTAGAGTGACAGAAGCTTAAACCCTAGTTTATGCGTTGCTTCGTAATGGGCTGATTTGGATCCACATGTTTCATGCTATGGTTAGGTTTACCTTCATTCTTCTTTCGTAGTTGCGGATGCTTGCGAGAGGGGTTAATCATAAGTGGGATGCTTGTCCAAGGAAGGGCAGTACCCAAGCACCAGTCCACCCACATATCAAATTATGAAAGTAACGAACGCGAATCATATGAGCATGATGAAAACTAGCTTGACGATAATTCCCATGTGTCCTTGGGAGCGCTTTCCTTTATATAAGAGTTTGTCCAGGCTTGTCCTTTGCTACAAAAAGGATTGGGCCACCTTGCTGCACCTTGTTTACTTTTGTTACTTGTTACCCGTTACAAATTACCTCATCACAAAACTATCTGTTATCGATAATTTAAGTGCTTGCATAGAATACCTTACTGAAAACTTCTTGTCATTTCCTTCTGCTCCTCGTTGGGTTCGACACTCTTACTTATCGAAAGGACTACGATAGATCCCCTATACTTGTGGGTCATCAAGACTCTTTTTTGGCGCTGTTGCCGGGGAGTGAAGCGCCATTGGTAGGTGGAATTTGGTAAGGAAAATTTTATATAGTGTGCTGAAATTTACTGTCACTTGTTACTATGGAAAATAATCCTTTGAGGGGCTTGTTCGGGGTATCTTCACCCCGACCAGTAGAGAAAATAGTTGCTCCTCAGCCTACTGAACCTACTGAAAATGTTTACATTGATATTCCTTCAGGTATGATAGAGAAACTGCTAGCTAATCCTTTTACAGAAGATGGAACATTACATCCCGATATGCACCTAATCTATGTGGATGAAGTTTGTGGATTATTTAAGCTTGCGGGTATGCCCGAGGATGTTATCAAGAAGAAGGTCTTCTCTTTATCTTTGAAGGGAAAGGCATTGACATGGTTTAGGCTATGTGATGATATTGGATCATGGAACTACAACCGAATGAAATTGGAATTTCATCAGAAGTTTTATCCTATGCATTTGGTTCATCGTGATCGTAATTATATATATAATTTTTGGTCTCCGAAGGAGATATTATCGCTCAAGCTTGGGGAGGCTTAAGTCAATGTTATATTCATGCCCCAATCATGAGCTCTCAAGAGAAATTATTATTCAAAATTTTTATGCTCGGCTTTCTCTCAATAATCGCTCCATGCTCGATACTTCTTGTACTGGTTCTTTTATGATGAAGACTATTGAATTCAGATGGGATTTATTGGAAAGAATTAAACGCACCTCTGAAGATTGGGAACTCGACGAAGGTAAGTAGTCAGGTATAACACCTAAGTTTGATTGTGTTAAATCTTTTATGGATACTGATGCTTTTTGTGAATTTAGCACTAAATATGGACTTGAGTCTGAGATAGTAGCTTCTTTCTGTGAATCATTTGCTACTCATGTTGATCTCCTTAAGGAGAAGTGGTTTAAATATCATCCTCCCATTGAAGTAAAAGTAGTTGAACCTATTAAAGTTGAAGAAAAGACTATCACTTATAATGTTGATCATATTGTTCCTACCGCTTATATTGAGAAACCACCTTTCCCTATTAGAATAAAGGATCATGCTAAAGCTTCTACTTTGGTTCGTATGAGTAATGCTAGAACATCTAAACCCTCTGAGCAAATTAAATTTGAACCTAGTATTGCTATGGTTAAGGATCTGTTGGTCGATAATATTGATGGGCATGTTATTTACTTCTGTAATGAAGCTACTAGAATTGCTAGACCCGATACTAAAAATAAACATAGACCTGTTGTTGGAATGCCTGTTGTTTCTATTAAAATACGAGATCACTGTTATCATGACTTATGTGATATGGGTTCTAGTGCGAGTGTAATACCTCATTCCTTATATAAAGAAATTATGCATGATATTGCACCTGCTAAGATTGAAGATATTGATGTTACAATTAAGCTTGCCAATAGAGATACTATTTCACCAATTGGGATTGTTAGAGATGTTGAAGTCTTGTGTGGGAAAGTTAAATATCCTACTGATTTCTTGTTCTTGGTTCCCCACAAGATGAATTTTGTCCCATTATATTTGGTAGACCCTTCTTGAATATTGCTAATGCTAAGACAGATTCCGAAAAGGATATTGTTACTGTTGGTTTAGGGGATATGTCTCATGATTTCAATTTTGCTAAATATCGTAGACAACCCCATGATAAAGAATTGCCTAGTAAAGATGAAATTATTGATCTTGCTTCTATTGTCGTGCCTCCTAATGATCCTTTAGAACAATATTTGCTAGACCATGAAAATGATATGTTTATGAATGAAAGAAGGGAAATAGATGAAGTATTCTTTAAACAGGGACCTATATTGAAACACAACTTGCCTGTTGAAATTCTAGGGGATCCTCCTCCACCCAAGGGAGATCCCGTGTTTGAGCTTAAACCATTACCTGATACTCTTAAATATGCTTATCTTGATGAAAAGAAGATATATCCTGTTATTATTATTAGTGCTAACCTTTCAGAGCAGGAAGAAGAGAAATTATTGAAAACTCTGAAGAAGCACCGTGCGGCTATTGGATATACTCTTGATGATCTTAAGGGCATTATTCCCACTCTATGCCAGCACAAAATAAAACTGGAGAAAGACGCTAAACCGGTTGTTGATCACCAACGACGGTTAAATCCTAAGATGAAAGAAGTGGTAAGAAATGAAATACTAAAGTTTCTAGAGGCTGGTATCATTTACCCTGTTGCTGATAGTCAGTGGGTAAGTCCTGTCCATTGTGTCCCTAAGAAGGGAGGTATTACTGTTGTTCCCAATGATAAAGATGGATTGATCCCACGATTGTTACAGGATATAGAATGGTAATTGATTTCCGCAAATTAAATAAAGCTACCAGAAAGGATCATTACCCTTTACCTTTTATTGATCAAATGCTAGAAAGATTATCCAAAAATACACATTTTTGCTTTCTAGTTGGTTATTCTGGTTTCTCTCAAATACATGTTTCAAAAGAGGATCAGGATAAGACCACTTTTACTTGCCCTTTCGGTACCTTTGCTTATAGACGTATGCCTTTTGGTTTATGTAATGCACCTGCTACCTTTCAAAGATGTATGACTGCTATATTCTCTGACTTTTGTGAAAATATTGTTGAAGTTTTCATGGATGATTTCTCCGTGTATGGAACTTCTTTTGATAATTGCTTAAGCAACCTTGATCGAGTCTTGCAGAGATGTGAAGAAACTAATCTTGTCTTGAATTGGGAGAAGTGCCACTTTATGGTTAACGAAGGTATTTTCTTGGGGCATAAAATTTCTGAAACAGGTATTGAAGTTGATAAAGCTAAAGTTGATGCTACTGAAAAGATGTCGTGTCCCAAGGACATCAAAGGTATAAGAAGTTTCCTTGGTCATGCCGGTTTTTATATGAGGTTCATTAAAGACTTCTCTAAAATTTCTAGGCCTCTGAATAATCTCTTACAAAAAGATGTTCCTTTTGTCTTTGATGATGATTGTGTAGAAGCATTTGAAATACTTAAGAAAGCCTTAATTTCTGCACCTATTGTTCAGCCACCTAATTGGAATTTACCCTTTGAAATTATGTGTGATGCTAGTGATTATGCTGCAGGTGTTGTTCTAGGACAAAGAGTTGATAAGAAATTAAATGTTATCCAATATGCTAGTAAAACTCTAGACAGTGCCCAGAGAAATTATGCTACTACTGAGAAATAATTTTTAGCAGTTGTATTTTCTTGTGATAAGTTCAGACCTTATATTGTTGATTCTAAAGTAACCGTTCACACTGATCATGCTGCTATTAAATACCTTATGGAAAAGAAAGATGCTAAACCAAGACTTATTAGATGGGTTCTCTTGCTACAAGAATTTGATTTGCATATTGTTGATAGAAAGGGAGCTGAGAACCCCGTTGCAGACAACTTGTCTAGGTTAGAAAATGTTCATGATGACCCACTACCTAGTGATGATAGCTTTCTTGATGAACAATTGGCTGTCATAAATGCTTCTCGTACTGCTCCATGGTATGCTGATTATGCTAATTACATTGTTGCTAAATTTATACCACCTAGTTTCACATACCAGCAAAAGAAAAAGTTCTTCTATGATTTAAGGCATTACTTTTGGGATGACCCACACCTTTATAAAGAAGGAGTAGATGGTGTTATTAGATGTTGTGTACCTGAGCATGAACAGGAACAGATCCTACGCAACTGTCACCCCGAGGCTTCTGGAGGACACCACGCTGGAGATAGAACTGCACATAAGGTATTGCAATCCAGTTTTTATTGGACTTCTCTCTTCAAAGATGCCCATAAGTTTGTCTTGTCTTGTGATGAATGTCAAAGAATTGGTAATATTAGTAGACGTCTAGAATTGCCTATGAACTATTCACTTGTTATTGAACCATTTGATGTTTGGGGCTTTGACTATATGGGACCTTTTCCTTCCTCTAATGGGTATACCCATATTTTAGTTGCTGTTGATTACATTACTAAGTGGGTAGAAGCTATTCCAACTAGTAGTGCTGATCATAACACCTCTATTAAGATGCTTAAAGAAGTTATTTTTTCGAGGTTTGGAATCCCTAGATACTTAATGACTGATGGTGGTTCACATTTTATTCATGGTGCTTTTCGTAAAATGCTTGCCAAGTATGATGTTAATCATAGAATTGCATCTCCATACCATCCATAGTCTAGTGGTTAAGTAGAATTGAGTAATAGAGAGATTAAATTAATTTTGCAAAAGACTGTTAATAGATCTAGAAAGAATTGGTCCAAGAAACTTGATGATGCATTATGGGCCTATTGAACTGCATATAAAAATCCTATGGATATGTCTCCGTATAAAATGGTTTATGGAAAAAGCATGTCACTTACCTCTCGAACTAGAACATATGGCATATTGGGCCATTAAAGAGCTCAGTTATGATTTCAAACTTGCCGGTGAGAAGAGACTATTTGACATCAGCTCACTTGATGAATGGAGAACCCAGGCCTATGAGAATGCCAAACTACTTAAAGAAAAAGTTAAAAGATGGCATGAAAAAAGGATACAAAAGCGTGAGTTTAATGTAGGTTATTATTTTTTGTTATACAACTCTCGTTTAAGATTTTTTGCAGGAAAACTTCTCTCTAAATGGGAAGGCCCTTACTTTATCGAGGAGGTCTATCGTTCCGGTGCCATAAAAATCAACTACTTCGAAAGCACAAATCCGAAGGTGGTGAACGGTCAAAGAATTAAACATTATATCTGAGGTAATCCCATAAATGTTGAAACCAATGTTATTGACACCGTAACTCCGGAGGAGTACATAAGGGACACTTTCCAGAACGTTTCAGACTCCGAAAAGGAATAGGTACGTGGTACGGTAAGTAAACCGACTCCAAAACAGTTCTAATAGCAATTTTCTCTGTTTTGGAATATTTAAGAAAATAGGAAAAAAAGAAGTGGTCCGGAAAGGACATGAGGCATCCACGAGGGTGGAGGGCGCGCCCTACCCCCCCCCCTAGGCGCGCCCCCCTGCCTTGTGGACACCTCGTGCACCCTCCGAACTCCGTTTTCTTGCACGATACTTCTTTTGGTCGGTTAAAATTCATTATATAATCTCCCGAAGGTTTTGACCACGACAAAATCCTCTGTTTTTGTTTTGAGTTGTTTCTGCAGCAGATCTAGAGCAAGATGTCTTTTCAAGAGTCAGTTGGGGAGAGTCGGGTATCTCACCCTACACCGTGGCCAAGAGCAAACAGCGATGTTGATCGCTTTGGGCCATCAACGGAGGAAGAGATGGAGGCCGACTTAAAAAGGATAGATTCCATGGAGGAGGATCAAGAAGTTACCTCTCGTCTCCAAGCCAGATTTATGATGGAGGAACTCCAGAGCTCAGCAATTCCAAATTCGGTCATCCCTCCCAATGCTAGATTTCTTTCTTATGAAAATATGAAAAAGAGTGTTACTTGTTCTCCCGTAGCTATGCAACATCCATGGGTGAAAGAAGCTTTAGCCGTCGCGGGTAAACTCCGTAAGGAAACAATGGATCTTAAGCAGCAAGTCAATAAGCTCGAGGAAGCGAACCGTATCCTAAGGGGCATCATCGCCAAAAATATCACATCACCACCTCCAAAGAATGAGACATAATCACAAGGGTATGGGCGCACCCCTTGGCAACTGCCAAGCTTGGGGGAGGTGCCCCGGTATCGTATCACCATCACACTTCTATCTTTGCCGTTTTTCTTAGTTCAACCCTTTTGGTTATATCTTGATCTAGTAGAATAAAGTTTTAGTATGATCTAGCTTTGAGTTTTTGTGTTGATCCTTATCTATGTAATCGAGTCCGTGAGCTATATAATAAAGATTAGTTTTGAGTCGAGGGCTTTGCTATCTTGCTATGATCTTGAGGTAATAAAAGAAAAAGAAAGAATAAAAATAAATAAAAAAGATTATATTGATCTTATGGAGAGTAATGACTTCACATATAAAGAGTATGATGAATAAAAGTTGTTGAGAGTTGACAGACATAGTTTTGGTCATCGTTGCAATTAATAGGAAGTAATAAAGAAAGAGAGGTTTTCACATATAAATATACTATCTTGGACATCTTTTATGATTGTGAGCACTCATTAAAATATGACATGCTAAAAAGTTGATGTTGGACAAGGAAGACAACGTAATGGGTTATGTTTTCTTATATCCAAAATAAATTATATTTTCATGGATCATCCAACATGTTGAGCTTACCTATCCCCCTCATGCTAGCCAAATTCTTTGCACCAAGTAGAGATACTACTTGTGCTTCCAAACATCCTTAAAACAAGTTTTGCCATGAGAGTCCACCATATCTACCTATGGATTGAGTAAGATCCTTCAAGTAAGTTGTCATTGTTGCAAGCAATAAAAATTGCTCTCTAAATGTGTATGATCTATTAGTGTGGAGAAAATAAGCTTTATACGAGCTTGTGATATGGAATGAATAAAAGCGACGAACTGCATAATAAAGGTCCCTATCACAAGTGGCAATATAAAGTGACATTCTTTTGCATTATTATTTTGTGCATCCAACCATAAAAGCACATGACAACCTCTGCTTCCCTCTGCGAAGGGCCTATCTTTTATTTTTGCCTTATACCTTATACAAGAGTCATGGTGATCTTCACCTTTCTTTTTTACGCTTTATCCTTTGGCAAGCACTATGTGTTGGACAGATCCTGATATATATATCCAATTGGATGTGGGTTTTCATAAAGCATTATTGTTGACATTACCCTTGAGGTAAAAGGTTGGGAGGCAAAACTATAAGCCCCTATCTTTCTCTGTGTCCGATTAAAACTTCATACCCATAAGTATTGCGTGAGTGTTAGCAATTGTGAAAGACTAAATAATAGTTGAGTATGTGGACTTGCTGAAAAGCTCTTATATTGACTCTTTCCGATGTTATGATAAATTGCAATTGCTTCAATGACTGAGATCATAGTTTGTTAGTTTTCAATGAAGTTTCTGATTCATACTTTAGATTGTGAATAGACTGTTACTTCAGCATAAGAAATCATATGAAAATACAAATATGTTGCTATTCTAAGAATGATCATGATGCCCTCATGTATGTATTTCATTTTATCGACACCTCTATCTCTAAACATGTGGACATATTTTTCGATATCGGCTTCCGCTTGAGGACAAGCGAGGTCTAAGCTTGGGGGAGTTGATACGTCCATTTTGCATCATGCTTTTATATCAATATTTATTGCATTATGGCATGTTATTACACATTATGTCACAATACTTATGCCTTTTTTCTCTTATTTTACAAGGTTTACATGAAGAGGGAGAATGCTGGCAGCTGGAATTCTGGGCTGGAAAAGGAGCAAATATTAGAGACCTGTTCTGCACAACTCCAAAAGTCCTGAAACTCCCCGAAAGTCGGTTTTGGAATATAATAAAAATATTGGGCGAAGAAAGCACCAGAGGGGGGCCACCCACTGTCCACGAGGATGGAGGGCGTGCCCTATCCCCCTGGGTGTGCCCCCTGCCTCGTGGGCCACCTAGAAGCCCCCTGATGCCCATCTTCTGGTATAAGGTGTATTTTGCCCTGGAAAAAATCATAAGGAAGCTTTTGGGATGAAGCGCCGCCGCCTCGAGGCGGAACCTTGGCTGGACCAATCTAGGGCTCCGACGGAGCTGTTCTGCCGGGGAAACATCCCTACGGGAGGGGGAAATCGTCACCATCGTCATCACCATCGATCCTCTCATTGGGAGGGGGTCAATCTCCATCAACATCTTCACCAGCACCATCTCCTCTCAAACCCCAGTTCATCTCTTGTATCCGATCTTTGTCTCAAAACCTCAGATTGGTACCTGTGGGTTGCTAGTAGTGTTGATTACTCCTTGTATTTGATGCTTGTTGGTTTATTCGGTGGAAGATCATATGTTCTTTGTATCCGATCTTTGTCTCAAAACCTCAGATTGGTACCTGTGGGTTGCTCGTAGTGTTGATTACTCCTTGTAGTTGATGCTAGTTGGTTTATTCGGTGGAATATCATATGTTCAGATCCTTTATGCATATTAATACCCATATGATCATGAACATGAATATGATCTGTGAGTAGTTACGTTTGTTCCTGAGGACATGGGACAAGTCTTATAAGTAATCATGTGAATTTGGTATTCGTTCGATATTTTGATGAGATGTATGTTGTCTTTCCTCTAGTGGTGTTATGTGAATGTCGACTACATGACACTTCACCATTATTTGGGCCTAGGGGAAGGCATTGGGAAGTAATAAGTAGATGATGGGTTGCTAGAGTGACAGAAGCTTAAACCCTAGTTTATCGGTTGCTTCGTAAGGGGCTGATTTGGACCCACATGTTTCATGCTATGGTTAGGTTTACCTTAATTCTTCTTTCGTAGTTGCGGATGCTTGCGAGAGGGGTTAATCATAAGTGGGATGCTTGTCCAAGGAAGGGCAGTACCCAAGCACCGGTCCACCCACATATCAAATTATCAAAGTAAGAACGCGAATCATATGACCATGATGAAAAGCTTGACGATAATTCCCATGTGTCCTCGAGAGCGCTTTCCTTTATATAAGAGCTTTTCCAGGCTTGTCCTTTGCTACAACAAGGATTGGGCCACCTTGCTGCACCTTGTTTACTTTCATTACTTGTAACCCGTTACAAATTACCTCATTACAAAACTATCTGTTACCGATAATTTCAGTGCTTGCAGAGAATACCTTACTGAAAACAGCTTGTCATTTCCTTTTGCTCCTCGTTGGGTTCGACACTCTTACTTATCGAAAGGACTACGATAGATCCCCTATACTTGTGGGTTATCAGTGTCATGTGAACATCGACTACATGGAACTTCACCTTATTAGGGCCTAAGGGAATGCATTGTGGAGTAGTTATTAGATGGTGAGTTGCTAGAGTGGCGGAAGCTTAAACCCTACTTTATGCGCTACTTTGTAAGGGACCGATTTGGATCCAAAAGTTTAATGCTATGGTTAGATTTTATCTTCATACTTTTCTCGTAGTTGCGGATGCTTGCGAGGGGGTTAATCATAAGTAGGAGGTTTGTTCAAGTAAGAAAAGCAACTTAGCACCGGTCCACCCACATATCAAATTATCAATGTAGCAACCATGAATAACACCAACATGGTGAAAGTGACTCGATGAAATTCCCGTGTATCCTCAAGAACGCTTTGCTTATCATAAGAGACCATTTTGGCATGTCCTTTGCCACAAAAGGATTGGGCTACCTTGCTGCACTTTATTTACCGTTACCATTACTTGCTTGTTACAAGTTATCTTGCTATCAAACTACTCGTTACCGACAATTTCAGTGCTTGCAGAGATTACCTTGCTGAAAACCACTTGTCATTTCCTTCTGCTCCTCGTTGGGTTAGACACTCTTACTTATCCAAAGGACTACGATTGATCCCCTATACTTGTGGGTCATCAATAACCGAAACATACATCAAGTGAATCAATTGAACATCCCATTGTCACCACAGATATCCCATTGCAGGACATACATCAAGTGCTCTCACATCCAAAAGATTCAGTCCAACATAACAAAACCTCAAAGGAAAAGATTCAATTCATCACAAGAAGGTAGAGAGGGAAGAACACCATAAGATCCAAATATATTAACAAAGCTCACGGCACATCAAGATCGTGCCAAATCAAGAACAAGAGACGGAGATCAAACACATAGCTAGTGGTACATACCCTCAGCCCTGAGGGTGAACTACTCCCTCCTCATAATGGTGGTCGCCGGGATGATGAATATGGCCTCCGGTGATGATTTCCCCCTCCGACAGGGTACCAGAACAGGGTCCCGATTGAACTTTCGTGGCTACAGAGGCTTGCGACGGTGGAACTTCTCATCTAGGGTTATTTCTAGGGGTTTGGGTATTTATAGGCATTTTTGGCAGCGGTCTCACGTCAAGGGGGTCCATGAGGCAGCGACAAGCTTGCTCCAAGAGTCTTGGGGGGTAGGGCGTGCCTAGTGAGCTTGTGGCTTCCTCGCGAGGCTTCTGGTCCTTCCTCGAACCTTCGGGGGTCTCTTTTGGTCCACAAAAAATCACCGTAAATTTTTAGCCCATTCCGAGAACTTTTATTTCTACACAAAAAACAACACCACGGTAGTTTTGCTGAAAACAACGTCAGTCCGGGTTAGTTATAATTAAATCATACCAAAACCATATAAAATTGGTGTAAACATGGCATGAATACTTCATAAATTATAGATACATTGGAGACGTATCAAGAACTAGGCCACAATAACCATGATTCACATATGAACCGTTGTAACAATAGTCCTGCTATCTGCTGTAGTCACCATTGGCCTCCTACGGACCGTCAAATTCATGGGCCTTCTATGGGTCACCGAATTCATGGGACTCCTATGGGCCGTCGAATTCATGGGCCTTCTATGGGCCGTCTAATTCATGGGCCTTCTACGGGCCGTATGATCGATAGGCCAAACATGGACCGTATTATTCGTGGACACATAATGGACCACAATATGGGCCGTAAACGGTCTAAAATGGGAATCATTCGTTTATGGGCTCGACCATAACGGGCCATTAACATGCCGGTATGTATCACGGGCCTAATTCTATCAACAGGCATAACGGGTCGCTAATGGGCCGAAATAGATGACGCCATGAAAACGACCCAATGGTTTAATGGGTCGACTGTAACCACGGGCTAAATTTGGCTCGTTGGCGGAAGAGACCAGTAACGGACCATAAGTAATGGAGGGCTGGAAATGAGCCCAAGAATAAATGGGCCCGTAGAAGGCTGAAAGATAACACAGGCTGGAAACGACCCAACTAAAAAATGGACCTTTAATGGGTATAAAGTGATATAATGTACATTATGGGCCAGTTTTACCATGGCCCATTAAAGGGCCAAGACTTACAAAGGGCCTCATATGGGCCTAAAGATGTCATGGGCCATCCATAGGCCAGAAGTTACAACGGGCTAGAATTATATTGGCCGACCCACATGAGCTGCTCGATCAATTTCGGAAAGGCCGGAACGGGTCGTAAGTTAGCGGGCTATAAATGGGCTACATGCGGATAGGCCCTTAACAGGCTTTCCTGGGTCGGCCCTCTAGATTTTGACCAAGTCAAACGAGCCGGCCTTTTTAACCTAAATGGGCCACTATTGGGTCATGCCACGTGTTGACGTATTATAGGTGTCTCCTGTCCATTAGACGGTTGACATATGTCCCAACGCGGAGCTGACATGTGGTTCCTTCGGCCAATGAGAATTTTACACATGGAAAATCCCCATTGGTTGTAACTGTTAACAGGTTATCGGATCCAAAACCGGACCCGATAGCTTAACAACGACCCGTTATGGTGGATGCCACTTTTCAGTTACCCTTGACAAAAGCACTTGCATGATGCGCCATTTATCGTCATGGACGTGGACACTTCCCTGATGATAATTTGAGTATTGTCATGCAACACTTCTACGACAGCACATGTATGACTATCTTGATTCTATCATAAAGTCATCATGGCTGTACATGCATGACATAAATCGTTACCTACTGTGACAAACATGTATCATCATGGAAGTGTTTTTTTGTAATGTGATACGTCTCCGTCGTATCTATAATTTTTGATTGTTCCATGCCAATATTCTACAACTTTTACATACTCTTGGCAACTTTTTATACTATTTTTGGGACTAACATATTGATCCAGTGCCCAGTGCTAGTCCCTGTTTGTTGCATGTTTTTTGTTTCGCAGAAAATCCATATCAAACGAAGTCCAAATGCGATAAAAACTTACGGAGATTTTTTTGGAATATATGTGATTTTTGGGAATTGGAATCAATGCGAGACAAGGGGGCCACAAGGCAGGGGGCGCCCCAGGGGGTAGGGCGCGCCCTGGACCCTTGTGTCCACCCCGTAAGGCAATTGATGCCCTTCTTTTGCCGCAAGAAAGCTAATATCCGGGTAAAAATCATGTTAAAATTTCATCCCAATAGGAGTTACGGATCTCCGGGAATTTAAGAAATGGTGAAAGGCCAGAATTTGGGAGCGCGGAAACAGAAGGAAACAGAGAGAGAGAGAGAGAGAGAGAGAGAGAGAGAGATCCAATCTCGGAGGGGCTCCCGCCCCTCCGCCGCCATGGAGGCCAAGGACCAGAGGGGAAACCCTTCTCCCATCTAGGGGGAAGGTCAAAGAAGAAGAAGGAGGGAGGCTCTCTCTCCCCCTCTCTCCCGGTGGCACCAGAACGCCGTCGGGGCCATCATCGTGACGGCGATCTACACCAACAACTTCGCCGCCGTCATCACCAACTTTGTCCCCCTCTATGCAGCGGTGTAACACCCCTTCTCCCCACTGTAATCTAAACATGGTGCTCAACGCTATATATTATTTCCCAATGATGTATGGTTATCCTATGATGTTTGAGTAGACCTGTTTTGTCCTATGGGTTCATTGATGATCGTGATTGGTTTGATTTGCATGTTTTATTATTTGTGTTGTCCTATGGTGCTCTCCGTGTCGCAAAGGCGTGAGGGATCCCTACTGTAGGGTTTGCAATATGTTCATGGTTTGCTTACTGTCTATGTTGCGTGAGTGATAGAAACACAATCACGGATAAGTGGGTTATGGCGTATGGGAATAAAGAGGATTGGATCCTTTAATTCTATCGTTGGGTTTTACCTTAATGATCTTTAGTAGTTACGGATGTTTGCTAGAGGTCCAATCATAAGTGCATATGATCCAAGAAGAGAAAGTATGTTAGCTTATGCCTCTCCCTCATATAAAACTGCAATTATGATTACCGGTCTAGTTATTGATTGCCTAGGTACAAATAACTTTCTTGTGACAAAAGGCTCTCTGCTAGAATTAGCGTAGTTGTTTCTTTATCTAAACAGCCCCTATCTTTCATTTACATGTTCTTTATTATCTTGCAAACCTATTCCTACAACACCTACAAAGTACTTCCAGTTTCATACCTATTCTAGGTAAGGCGAACGTTAAGCGTGCGTAGAGTTGTATCGGTGATCGATAGAACTTGAGGGAATATTTGTTCTACCTTTAGCTCCTCGTTGGGTTCGACACTCTTACTTGTTGAAAGAGGCTACAACTGATCCCCTATACTTGAGGGTTATCAGGACCTTTTTCTAGCGCCGTTGCTGGGGAGCAATAGCGTTGGGTGAATATGCTCGTGTGTGCTTGTTTGCTTTATCACTAAGTAGATTTTATTTGATGTTCTAAGTTGTTCTCTATCTTTAGTTATGGATATGGAACACAAAATACCAAAAAAATTAGGTGTACTTGCTACTCATGGAGATGGGGAACCTCCTAAAACCCTCGATGCTCATTATGTGGAAAATATTGAACACTACTTCGATAATCCTGAGAAAACCCCATTCAACTTGATAATGGGAGACACGTTGGATCAACGTGAATACTTTAGGGATTATCACTTGACTCTAAAAGTGAAACTATTATGGGGTCAAATTCATATGTTGCATAGGTATGCTCGGAATTTATGCTTGAGATATGATTATACTTGTTGCTCTAGGATGAAGGCTCCACACCTTCCCTTTTGATGTTAATTTAGTGATAATAAAACCTTGGCTTCTTATGCTAATGGTATATATGATTACAATGATGTGGAACGAATAGAAGAATTCGTTGCTTTTAAGGGTGCTTAAGAAATTGAATCTTTGTTTGAAAAGTATGAAGCTTTTGATGATGATGTTTATAGGCCTGAAAATTTTGCTATACTTAAATATTGCTATGAGAATTATGAATACAATGCCGATATTGATGCATTCATTGATAAAGTCTCCCCTGTCCAAGAAGAGACTAATATTTTGCAGGAATCTATGGAAGAAGAAATTGCTGAAACTGTGAGCTCATTAGATGAAAAAGATGACGAGGAGAGCGAAGAACAAAAGGAGGAAGAGTGGATTAGCTACCCGTGTCCACCCTCTAATGAGAGTAACTCTTCAACTCATACATTGTTTAATTTCCCTTCGTGCTTACCGAAGGATGATTGCTATGATCCCTTTGATTCGTGTGAAAGACCCCCTTTTGATGAACTTGATGCTTGCTATGCTTGTGGCCATGATGCCAATGTGAATTATGCTTATGGATATGAACTTGCTATAGTTCCTTATATTAAGAATGAAATTTTTGCTATTGCACCCACGCATGATAGTCCTATTATCTTTTTGAATTCTCCCAACTACACTATGCTGGAGAAGTTTGCGCTTATTAAGGATTATATTGATGGGTTACATTTTACCGTTACACATGATGATTTTGATAGATATAATATGCATGTGCTTGCTGCTCCTACTTGCAATTAGGCCCTGTTCGGAACTTGCCCGCTCCGCGGAGTCAGGGAGCTGGGTTTTGGCAGCTCCATAAAATTATGCTAAAGTCTGGTCCACTCCCGGAGCAGAGTTAAACGAGCCGAGAGAAACCGAACGCAGCCTTATTATGAGAGAGGCACTGCATCTCTGCCTCTCTATGTTTCCAATATGATAAAATTGCAAGAAAATGTTTATACTATGCATTGGCCTTTACTTTGGGTGCATGAATTGTTCTTTTATGACATGCCGATGCATAGGAAGAGACTTAGACTTTGTCCTTGCATGATATATGTTACTTTGTGCTCACTACTAAATTAGAAATCACTATTAATTAAAATTGGCGTTGATATACCTTGGGATTCAGGTGGATCCATTACTTGAGCACTTTATGCCTAGCTTAATGGCTTTAAAGAAAGCGCTGCCAGGGAGACAACCTGGAAATTTTAGAGAGTCATTTATTTATATTGTGTGATTTTATATAGTTTTAAAACAAAAAAATAAAGTGGGAACCTAAAACTTTTCAAAAGAAAAGTGAAAGTAAGAAGGACGAGCACCGTTGAAGTGGGGGAGCTCCTTCAACTTTGTTCATGCCCATGGAAACTTTGCAAATCTTGAATTACAAAAAAAAATCAACAAAAATAATTATCCCCTTGTATAAATCCATTGTATTATAAAAATAGTCTGCCAAGATTTGCCTTTAGGATGATTAGATTGCTTGTTTGGTTTGTGCGGTGCAAAAACAGAAACTTTGGATGTAGTGCGTGATTTTACATTTTTTACTGGAAATCAATAAATTTCTGAAATCTTTACATAGTACTTCCATGCAAATTGTTTATTTTGTCCTAATGTTTCAGAATTTTTAGAGTTACAGAAGTATGGTAGATGTTCAGATTACTACAGACTGTCGTGTTTAAGACATATTCTGTTTTTGATGCATTGTTTTGCTCATTTTGATGAAACTATCAATTTTATCGGTGGTATAAGCCATGGAAAAGTTATATTACAGTAGCTACAATGCAGAAACAAAATATGAATGGGTTTGCAACAGTACTTGAAGTGGTGATTTGCTTTATTATACTAACGGATCTTGGCAGGGTTTTGTTAAGTTTTGTGTGATTGAAGTTTTCATGTTTTGGGTGAGATCACGATGGATGAAGGAATAAGGAGTGGCAAGAGCCTAAGCTTGGGGATGCCTAAGGCACCCCAAGGTAATATTCAAGGACTCCCAAGCAACTAAGCTTGGGGATGCCCGGAAGGCATCCCCTCTTTCTTCTAACGATCACCGGTAATTTTACTTGGAGCTATATTTTTATTCGTCACATGATATGCGTAAACCTTGGAGCATCGTGTGCTTTTTATTTTTATTTTAATAAATGCACCATGCTGGTATGAGATAGTCCTTGGTTGATTTATAAAATTCTCTTTGCACTTCACTTATATCTTTTGAGTATGGCTTTATAGAATGCTTCATGTGCTTCACTTATATCATTTGAAGTTTGGATTGCCTGTTTCTCTACACATAGAAAGCCGCCATCTTTAGAATGCTCTTTTGCTTCACTTATATTTGTTAGAGCGTGGGCATATCTTTTGTAGAAAGAATTAAAATCTCTTGCTTCACTTATATCTATTTAGAGAGTCAACAGGAATTGGTCATCCACATGGTTAGTCATAAAATCCCACATAAAACTTGTAGATCACTGAATATGATATGTTTGATTTCTTGCAATAGTTTTGCGATATAAAGATGGTGATATTAGATTCATGATAGTGAGTATTATGGATTGGTAGAAATACTTGTGTTAAGGTTTGTGATTCCCGAAGCATGCACGTATGGTGAACTGTTATGTGATGAAGTCGGAGCATGATTTATTTTTCTGATTGTCTTCCTTATGAGTGGCAGTCAGGGATGAGCGATGGTCTTTCCCTACCAATCCATCCCCCTAGGAGCATGTGTGTAGTACTTTGTTTCGATAGCTAATAAATTTTTTCAATAAGTATGTGAGTTCTTTATGACTAATGTTGAGTCCATGGATTATACGCACTCTCACCCTTCCATCATTGCTAGCCTCTTCAGTGCCGTGCATTGCCCTTTCTCACCTCGAGAGTTGGTGCAAACATCGCTGGTGCATCCAAACCCCGTGATACGATACACTCTATCACACATAAGCCTCATTATATCTTCCTCAAAACAGCGACCATACCTACCTATTATAGCATTCCCATAGCCATTTCGAGATATATTGTCATGCAACTTCCATCATCATCATATACATGACATGAGCATTCATTGTCATCTTGATTTGCATGATCGTAAGATAGCTAGCATGATATTTTCATGGCTTTTTCGTTTTTTGATATCTTTGCTATGCTAGATCATTGCACATCCTCGAAAGTGCGTTATATCGACTAGAGGGGGGGTGAATAGGCGAATTTTATGAATTCTTCACTAAGGAATTTCAGGGTGAGGAAATTCCTAACTGAAGAACTACTTGCAGCGGAATAAGTACTCAGAATCTATCATAACAGAGCATAAGCATAGTCATCATGATGAAATGAAAAACAAGCACAGAGTACAGAAAGCGTAAACACAGGATACACAGGATGAAGACAAACAGACTGAAGAAAATGGACTGAGGAAATTGAGAAAGTCTTCAGTCAAAGTCTTCAAACAGATATGAACAAGCACATAGTACAGTAATGAGGAAATGAAAGAGTTGAGGAAATAGAACCAGTAGGTTGGTGAAGACAATCATTTGGTACACCAGTTCCAACTGCTGTGGAAGTTGTACATCTGGTTAGGGCGGCTAGGTATTTAAACCTGAGGACACATAGTCCCGGACACCCAGTCAAGGACACGCAGTCCAAGACACCCAGTCCTCGCCATATTCCCCTTGAGCTAAGGTCACACAGACCTCGCCCAATCACTCGTGGTAAGTCTTCAGGTGAATTCCAAACCTTCACAGACTTGGTCACTCGGCTATCCACAATTTCCTCTTGGTGCTCAGACCATGACGCCTAACCGTCTGAAGGATGCATAGTCCTCAAAGGTAAAAAAGCTTCGGATCCACACAGGATCAATATCTTCAGTGATGCTCAATCACTTTGGGTTTGTAGGTGTTTGGTTTGGGGTTTTTCCTCACTTGATGATTTTCACTCAAAGTCCTCGGAGGATGGGTTGCTCTCAATGACAAGTGTCAGTTTCTCTTGGAGCAGCCAACCAGCTAGTGGTTGTAGGGGCGGCTATTTATAGCCTAGGGAGCAGCCCTACATGATAAGACATAAATGCCCTTCAATGATATGACCGTTAGGTGGGTAGATATTTTGGAGACAGCTAGCGCATAGCATAGCAACGGTCGGAAATTTGACTCTCAAATTCCTCAGGGCTATCATGTTCCTCACTTGTAGGCAATCCGCACTGGCGAATTCCTAACTCCTCAGTCAGAACAAATTACTTAGAGACAAGAAGATCTTCGTCTCTGTCACTGAAGAAATTGACTGAACTGTATGAGATTTCCAATGGCTTCACTCGAAGGATTGGTAGGTGTAGGATTTTGAGATGAGCATCACTTGGAAATTTTTCCTTAGTATTTCCTCGACCCCCTTTAACTGTACGGTGTTTCCTATGACTCAAGAAAGAGAAAAACAAAACTATGAAAACAAAAGTCTTCAAGCTTCATATTCCTCGCATGAATATTGAGTCTTCATGGTCACACCAATTTCTTCACTTTCAAAGTCTTCATGAAAGTCTTCAGAAATCCAAAGTCTTCAGTCTAAGACATTCATTTTTAGGGGTCGACTTTCTCTGTAAATATCAAACTTCTCATAGAATTATAGACCTGTGTACACTCACAAACGCATCAGTCCCTTAACCTATAAGTCTTCAATACACCAAAATCACTAAGGGGCACTAGATGCACTTACAATCTCCCCCTTTTTGGTGATTGATGACAATATAGGTTAAGTTTTCAACGGGGATAAACATATGAAGTGTAAATACTGATAATGAGGAATTTGATTGCAAGATATAGAAGAACTCCCCCTGAATTTGTGCATATGTGAGGAATTTGCTTCTGAAGCAATGCACATTTGAAGAGTAGAATCATGGAGGTCTCCCCCTATATCTTGTAATTCATACACGCATTTAACATATTGATATGAAGAATTTGAAATGCATGGTGAAATATGGTGACTGATGTAATTCAGCATGCTTGCATAAACATTCATGAGGAAATAGCATGCAGAGGAACATAAAAGTATCAGACCACCATAGGGTTTAAGATTACAACTCGATCCAGCAAAGTCTTCAAAAGAACGAGAATTGTAACTTAGCAAAAAAGCAGCCCATATATAGACCCGCTTGAAGACTAACTCAAACTTCTCCCCCTTTGTCATCGAATGACCAAAAGGGTTGAAAGATGAGGACTAACGCCCCTGAAGAATATCATGTTGATGAAGGAGCGCCAACGTTGTTGGGGTCGGTTGTTGAAGTAGGGCCTGCCACAGTGTCGTCCAAATCTTCATGTTCGTCAGTCCCATGGGATGGGGAAAATGAGCTGGCCACCAAGGAGGGAACTTTAACCTTCTTGAATTATTCGTTGGTGGTTGAGACCAGACAAAGTTTTCCTTGAGGCCCATTTGCTTCAGATCTTCTTCGCCATACACATGCGACGGAACAGCCCAGGTGCAGTTGAAGGTTTCATGGAGGTAGTAGTGGTTTTTCTTCACTGCATTGTGAGTAGCAGTCATGTTGTGAAGAATAGAACCAAACTGACGCTTGACCCATTTGTGATTGTGATCAACCTTTTGGTGAAGACTGAGGAGAAGCTCACGATCAGTCATCACCCTTGGAGCTGTGCCTTGAGGATTTTGCTTAGGAGCATTGGCAGCAGAGTCATGAGTGGCAGAGTCATCATTGGTGGAGTAAGATGCAGCTTTGCGGAACTGGCCATCCAATGGACGAATGCCTTCATCGATAACAGCAGTGGTCTTGCCCTTTTCATCAGCAGAGGAAAATGTTCGTTTGAGGACTTCAATGGGGGGCAAGTAGCTACCATGGTTTAGTGTGTCAGCCTTGTAGTTCAGTGAAGACCTTGATCTGATGAATCTCATAATCCAAGGAGCATAAGGCTTCAACTCAAATGGTGACAATGCAACATTGGCCAGAGTCCTTATGAAGAAATCATGGTAGTTGACAGGAACGCCATGAATGATGTTGAAAAGCAGATTCTTCATGATGCCAACGACCTCTTCTTCATTCGAGTCGTGGCCTTTGATAGGACTCAATGTCTTCGTCAGAATGCGATAGACAGTCCGTGGCACATACACCAATTCCTTCACGAGGAATTTGATCCTTGGGGCCTGATCGGGCTTCAATGGCTTCATCAGCACTTGCATGTAATGATCTGTGAGCTCAGGTTCATGGTATATACAACGAGCACCTTCAAGGGGAGGACTGACAGGCAGGGCATGAAGCAATTCTGAGGCCGGTGCCTTGAAGTGAGTATTCTCTGTCATCCAGTCCAACACCCAAGAGTTCACATCTTCAGCATTTCCTGTGATGTGCAGCGTTGCATAGAACTGAAGAATTAGATCTTCATTCCAATCACATATATCAGTGCAGAAATTGAGCAGTCCAGCATCGTGAAGAACACTGAGGACTGGCGTGAAGCAAGGCAGTGATTCCATGTCCACGTGAGGAATATGCTCATGGTTGAAGACTTTGTCTTTGTTGAAAAGCAGTGAAGAATAGAAGTTAGCTTGGCTGGCAGTCCAGAAATGCTTCCTTCTAAGACGAGCAAAGTCATATGGGTTACAATCGGTGAAGAACACATGCTCGCCGAAGAAGTCATCGGCCTTGAATTTTTGCTTCTTCGAGAAGGGATCCTTTAGCTTGGGCTGAGGAGTATCAGTCAATTGCATCACAACCTCAGGAATCGCAATCTCTGGATCCGCAGGCTGAGGAATTTCAGTTTCTTCTTCAGTGGCAGCCTGGGTCTTCATTTCTTCAGCAGCAATTTCATCAGCACTAGTGGCTGAAATCTCTTCAGGAATGGAAGGAGTGGGTGAGGTTCTTCAGATCCCATCTGAACTTCAGTGTGCACGGGGGACTGAGGAATTTGTTGCAGTGACGGGAACAGTGGAGAGTTGGGGTGCTGACTTTCCCAAAAGTCATCATTCATCACAGGGGTGGTGCTCCCAATGTCCACGTCTTCATCTTCCTCAGACAATTCCTCAACGCCGGCCTCTTCCGCTGTGAACTAAGGCATGGGCGATGAGACAACTGGAGTTGAAGGGATTACATCTGCTTCAATTTGTTCGTCCATCTTCTCTGAAGAAGCAGCAGAAGGAATGTCTTCATCAGATCCGCTTGGGATCACATATTCTTCGTCAAAAGGAACGAGTTCCTTGGATGGCATGCTTGAGATTGGAACAGCATCAATGGGATTCTCATAAGAGCTTGTCAATTTCTTCATCTTCTTCGGAGCTGAAGATTCTGATGAAGCAGATGCTTTCCATTTCTTCACCGCTGCTCGCTCCGCAGCTTTGGTCTTCTTCGCTTCTGATGCAGAAGGAAGAATCAGACTTGGGGTTGGTGCAGGAGGAGCAGAGGAAATTGGTGCATGTTCTTCAGGCACAACTAATGCAGTTGCCCTGGCTTGATCAATTTCTTCAGGCACGGCAGTTGAAGCTTCAGTTGGCCTGGCTTGATCCTCAGGCGCAACGCTAGTGGTTGCCCTGGCAATTTCATCAGCAGCTGGAATGCAGTCATTAGCCCTGGTACTCTCATTTTCTTCAGCAGCCTGATTTTCATCAGCGGTGCTGGCATGTTCTTCAGTAGGCTGAGCAGATGCCTCGGCCCGAGGAATTTCTTGTTGCGATGGGTCTGCAATGTTTGTAGTGAATTTCTCGGTCAGCTTGACAAATCTGACTTTGGCTCCAAGACAATCAGCATAGTACGCGTCAAAGTCAACACTGAGCTTCTTGATTTCAGCTTGGGTAGACACAACTTCATCAGTTGTCATCTTGACAACGTTTTTCTTCAGAAAGCGCTCCTTTTTATATTGAGCTTTCTTCAGCTGCCTGGCCTTCTCAAATTTCCATTTTTCTTGACCAATGAAGGCAGTCAGCATGTGACTTTGGCCAGGAGTCAGTTTGAAGTCAGGCATGGGAGTATTGGTATCCTTGTGCCATAAGTCGATGAAATCGAGGATCAACTTGGGATCCAGAAGGAGAGGAACTGCACTTGCTTTGGCGCTAGCGGCCCTGTGCTTCCAATTTCTGATGAGTTCAGCAAGTTCCTCATCATCAGCTTCATCATAATCAGATGGCACTAGAAAGGCGACCTGCTTCTTGTGAGGACTTGGTCTAGTGCCTCGTCCAACAGTGGCCTTTGTCTTCAGTAGAGTCGGGCCAATTGAGGAATGCGGAGGAGCAGATGAACTTGTTGAGGATCCTGAGGCAATAGAGATGACTGTCGTCCTTTGGCACGAGGCGAGATGCCCAGGTGCTGAGGACTTTGAAGGAGGTGCTGAGGACTTTGAAGGAGCAGGGGCAGCATGAGGAATTGGCCGTGAGGGCTTTGCAGACCTGGGCCGTGAGGGCATTACAGATGAGCTAGGCTGTGAGTATATTGGTGCCGAAGCCTTTGGCTTGTGTGTAGGCTTCTTGGGCATGGCCTTTTTAGGCTTGCTTACAGAGGCCTCAACAGCAGCAGCAGCAGCAGCAGAATCTTCATTGAATTTCTTCACTGCTTCTTTCGCCATTTTGGCCAGCTTGGCTTGACGCTTGGCCCATTCCTTTGGGAATTCCTCACCTCTTCTGATACTTGAGGGATCAGCTACTTGGCCGGGTGCCAGTGGAGGTCTTGGGCATGGAGGATGTACAACGAATATCTTCATGTACTTTGGAGTCACATACTTGTACTCCCTCCATTCACGTGCCCATATCCTCTCTATCCTTTGGATGCGCACCTTGCGCTGATTCTTCGTCTCCTTGCCATGTTTGGCCTCATCAGGAGTGCAGTAATCATCATAGATGTCCTCAGGGATTTCAAACGCTGTGTTCACATCCAATTTCTTCCCTCCCTTCTGAGGTTTCTTCCCCTCAGCCATTTTCTTCAGATGAGGATTTTGAACTATTGAGTTTTCTGAGGAGGTATGCAAATTTTCTTCGAGGAACGCTGCAAATGAGTTAAGTTGATGAGAACCTAGTGATTCAGCAGCGGGCATGAGTACCTGTGAACAGAGTATAGGTGTGAAGAATTTGGAGAGGTCATATGCGTTCTCAGAAGTTTTTGCAAAAAGAACAAGTTTGAGGAATTTGACCAGATGTGTCTTGAGGAATTTCACTAACCGTTCTTCGACTTAGGTTCTAGAGTTGTACAGATTGAAAATCCACACAACTGAGGAATCTTGAAGATAAATGTTGCTTAGGAAAACAGATCAAGAACAGATGTTTGTGTGAGGTGTTTAGAGTGTGAAGATTGAAGAATAAACACCTTTTGAAGATTTTGCAGAAATCATCAGAATCAATGAGGGCAGTAAAAGTAACTTTTAATTACCCTTGACGAAGAACACGACAAACTATGAAGTGTAGATTTAGAAGTTCGTCAGTCCAGATCTTTCACGCCCTAACTTGGCTGAGGAAGACAGCTACGGCGGAGGCGGAGTGAAGAAATCCGCGGCCGGCGCGAGTACGACGGCGACGAGGTCGAGGCAGTGAAGCTCTTCCTCACCGGCGACGATGGAAGTAGCTGCGGTGCTAGGTCTTGAGAGCTCGAGTGGGGGAGTGAGATCGAGCAAATTAAAGTCGAAGTGAGGAGGGTGAGGAGGTATTTATAGCCACGGTGAAAAACTGTTTGCCCGAGGAAAATGGACAAACGTGCCCCTGACCCTTCTCATTCACCCGACATGTGTCACCCACGTACTGAGAGGTGGAGATCGTGCTAGATCGCGGGTGAATAGGTAAGTCCATCGTGGGATACGGAGCGGTTTGAGCGGCAAAAGCCGAAAATTTAGATATGATAATTTTTAATGTTTTGTTCGCAAAGTCTTCAACTGACAAGGACACAGTGAAGATTTTGAACAAGTTTCAAATAGAACGCATATGAAGAATTTGTGAACAGACTGGGTTGAGTTTAGCATAGAGGGGAAAGGGTCCGATCACATTCACATAGCAAAAACAACTTGAAGAAATAGAAATAAGTGAATGTTGTAGAGGACAGGAACTCATATATATATAGCAAATGAAGAACAACCACGGAAAGAGTGAAGACATTGAAAAGTTGAAGAATTTAGAACAACTGGGGAATTTCAAAAATGAGGAAAAACTCAAATTGAAGATTTTCAACTTTTGTTGGTGGCGTGACCACCGTATAAGAATGATGATTTGAGATGGCGCATACAATTATCGTAGGGCTCTGAGAATCAAATTCTTTGTTAATTTCTTCACACTTAGAGTGTTAGTCTTCATTGATTGAAGAAAAATGTTACTTCATGTGTTGCACATCTACGTCATCAATTTTGCATAAGTGTTAGGATGTGTGTCCTTTTCAAAGGACATTCGAAGATTCTAAGATATTTAGCTCACACTGCAACCTGCTAAATCTCTTCTCATCCAAGGGCTTTGTGAAGATATCGGCTAGTTGTTCTTCAGTCTTCACGTGCTCGATAGAGATGTCGCCCTTCAACACATGATCATGAAGAAAATGATGACGAATATGAATGTGCTTTGTCTTCGAGTGCTCAACTGGGTTATGAGCAATCTTGATCGCACTCTCATTGTCACAGTAGAGAGGCACATTCTTCATGTTGATGCCGTAGTCCTTGAGGGTTTGCTTCATCCATAGCAATTGAGCACAGCACGAACCAGCAGGAATATACTCAGCTTTAGCAGTAGACAGTGATATGCAGTTCTGTTCCTTCGAGGACCAACAGACCAAAGATCGTCCGAGGAAATGGCATGTGCCTGATGTTGACTTGCGGTCCACACGATCACCAGCATAGTCAGAGTCTGAATATCCAATGAGATCAAAAGCCGAGCCCTTGGGATACCATAATCCAAGTGTTGGTGTGTGAGCTAGATATTGAAGAATATGCTTCATAGCCTTATGGTGTGATTCCTTCGGTGTAGCTTGAAATCGGGCACACATGCAAACACTAAGCATAATATCTGGCCTAGATGCACATAAATACAATAAAGAGCCAATCATGGAGCGGTATACCTTTTGATCGAAGTCAATACCATTTTCATTAGTGCATAGATGGCCATTTGTGGGCATAGGGATTTTGACGCCTTTGCAATCTTGCATGCCGAATTTCCTCAATACATGCTTGAGGTATTTCTCTTGAGATATGAAGATGCCATTGCGCTGTTGACGAATTTGAAGACCTAAGAAGAATTTCAATTCTCCCATCATAGACATTTGATATTCTTCACTCATCATATAGGCAAATTCATCACTGTAACATTGGTCAGTATAGCCAAACATAATATCATCAACATAAATTTGGCACACGAATAATTCATCATCATAGGTTTTGGTGAAAAGAGTTGGATCAAGTGAACCGGGTTTGAAGCCTTTCTTTATGAGGAATTCCTTCAAAGTATCATACCACGCCTGAGGGGCCTGCTTGAGGCCATAGAGGGCCTTATGGAGTCTGAAGACTTTGTCAGGATGCTTTGGATCTTGAAAACCTGGGGGTTGAGCAACATATACTTCTTCCAAAAGCTTACCATTGAGGAATGCACTTTTCACATCAATTTGATATAAGATTATATTATGATGGTTAGCATAAGCAAGTAATATGCGAATTGCCTCAAGTCTAGCAACAGGTGCAAAAGTTTCATCGAAATCAATTCCTTCAACCTGTGTGTAGCCTTGAGCTACAAGTCGTGCCTCATTCCTCACCACAAGGCCATTTTCATCTTGCTTGTTGCGGTAGATCCACTTTGTGCCAATGATATTGTGCTTGCGAGGGTCTGGTCGTTTGAGTAGTTCCCAGACGTTGTTGAGCTCGAATTGATGTAATTCCTCTTGCATAGCTTGAATCCACTCAGGCTCTAGAAATGCTTCATCTACCTTAGTGGGCTTTGTGATAGAGACAAAAGCATAGTGCCCACAAAAGTTAGACAAATGTGAAGCTTTTGAGCGTGTGAGAGGACTGGTGCTTCAATGTCACTGATGATTTTCTCAATCTGCACTTCTTTAGCAACGCGAGGATGAGCAGGTTGTCGTCGAGGAATTTGATCAGCATTTTCTTCAGCACCATTTTCTTCAGGTGTACCAGCATGATGTTCTTCACGTTTTGGAATGACTTCTTCAGCAGATTCTTCGGTAGGAATGACATCCTCGGTAGCCTTGAACTTGATGGTTTCCTCAGGTGACTGTTCATCTAGCACAGGATGTAGGTGCTATCTTTGCGAGCCATTAGTTTCATCAAACCGCACATCTACAGTTTCAACAACCTTATGGTGAACGTTGTTGAAGACTCTGTAGGTGTGCGAGTCCTTTCCGTAACCAAGCATAACACCTTCATGTGCTTTTGGTGCAAATTTAGAAATGTGATGAGGATCTCTAATCCAACATTTAGCACCAAAGACTTTGAAATAACTCACATTGGGTTTCTTGTCAGTGAGGAGTTCATATGCAGTCTTCTTGAAGAATTTGTGAAGATATACCCTTTTGATGATGTGGCATGTAGTATCAATTGCCTCAATCCAGAAATGATGAGGTGTCTTGTATTCATCAAGCATAGTGCGAGCCATCCCAACAAGAGTCCTGTTCTTGCGCTCCACTACGCCGTTCTGCTGAGGAGTATAAGGAGCAGATAACTCATGAGTAATACCAAGTTCATCAAGATAGTCATCAAGACCAGTATTCTTGAACTCAGTTCCATTGTCACTTCTGATGTGCTTAATCTTCACACCAAAGTTTGTTGAAGCCCTCGAGGAAAATCGTTTGAAGACTTCCTGCACTTCACGTTTGTAAGTGACAATATGTACCCATGTGTAGCGAGAGTAATCATCAACAATGACAAAGCCATATAGAGATGCTTCATTAGTAAATGCAGAGTAATGATTTGCACCAAAGAGATCCATGTGAAGCAATTTCAAATGGTCGAGAGGTGGTCATGATAGTCTTCGTGGGATGCTTTGGCCTTGGTCATCTTTCCAGCTTCACAGGCTCCGCACAGGTGATCCTTGAGGAATTTGACATTCTCAATGCCAATGACATGCTTCTTCTTCGCGAGCGTGTGCAAATTCCTCATGCCAGCATGACCCAGTCGTCGATGCCATAGCCAGCCTTCTGAAGCTTTTGCAAGTAGACATATAGCTGGTTGTGGTCCTGTAGAGAAATCAACAATATACAGATCTCCTCTCCTAAAGCCTTCGAAAACTTTGGAATGGTCATCTTCCATGATCACAACACAACGATACTTGCCAAAGATAACAACATGGTTAGCTTTCAAGATCACAAAGCATTGAGACTGACATGAGGTTGAATCCTAAGGACTCGACAAGCATGACTTTGTCCATGTGTCGATCCTTTGAGATCGCAACCTTACCTGGACCCAATACCTTGCTTTTACCTTTATCAGCATAGGTGATATGCTTCAGATGCAATGGAGATAGGGGAGCGTCCATCAATAGATTCTTGTCACTAGTCATGTGATTTGTACATCCACTATTGAGGACCCATTCAGTGGCTTTGGGTTGATCATCCTGCAAATGAATTAGTGCAGTTTACGAACTCATATACTTCATTAGTGAAGAATATAACATCAATTTCATCAGATGAATTTCATCAAGCAGTAAACACAAATATAGCAGTATGAGGACGTGAGAAATGAAAGTTCATTTCTTCGTGTTTAGCTTGCGTCCATTCAAGCATTTTCAGGTCTCCAAAAAATTCTTCAGACGTTTAGGTACATCTGGAGACCTGACCCTGCATAAGAGATTAGTTCTTTTTGTTCACCACCCACATCTGAAGGGGTGGCAAAGAGTTCATCATACTGCGAGCTCCATAGGAGAAAGGTGGCATAGAAGCCAGTCCACATCATTTCACATAAGAGGTGTTAGGGTAAGCATATGAATAAGCAGAGAAATTCTTCGAGGACTCATGAACATAATGATTAGAAGAATAATGCGCATATTCATAGCCCTTAGTTCTTCCCTGCGAAACAGAAGTGTTAGCATGATGATGTTAATATGAGGACTTTGATCCTTTTGAGGAATTTGATCCATGTGAGGAATTTGGTCCATATGAGGACTTGGATCCATATGAAGAATTTGATCTGGGGTTCCTTTCCTTCACAGGTGGTGTCCTGATGACATTCACCTAAAGACTTTCAAGGCATCTTTTGGGAACCTAGAATTTCTTCATAGGGGAACCGTTCTTGCAGTTAGTGCCAACATATCTAGCAAATACTTCACCATTCTGATTTTTGAACAGCTTATAGTTGGAGTCAAATGACTCATCAGAAGAATGAGGAGATTCACATGTAAAGCCAGATAACTTAGATGGATCTACTGGAGGTCCCTTTGCAGCAACCCATGAGGTTTTGGGGTACTGCTCAGGCTTCCAGTATGTCCCATCAGCATTGATTTTCCTCTCAAAGGCAATACCCTCTTTCCTAGGGTTCCTATTGAGGATCTGCTTTTTAAGCACATCACAAAGATCATGATGCCCTTTGAGACTTTTATACATGCCTGTCATGTACAATTCCTTCAGCCCTGCATCGTCAGTGATACTAGCAATATCCTCAGGTGAGGAATTAGTGATAGCAGAGACAGGTGAAGAATTTGTAACAGTAGAAGCATTTGAACATTCAGGTGAAGAATTAGCAGATTCACGTTCAATGCACTTCAAACATGGAGGAATAAATTCTTCCTGAGCAGCACTGATTTGTTGAGCAAGTAATGAATCACGCTCCTTCTGAAGATCTTCATAACTCTCTCTTAGCTTCTCAAGATCTTGCTTTCTTTGAAGAAATTCATAAGAAAGCTTCTCATGATCAGATAAGAGAGTGTTATGATGACTCTGAAGATTATCATACTTGGACTCAAGTCTCTAAAGATTTTCAGTCAAAGTTTTGGTGCGATCCATTTCTTCACCCAACATATCATCGCTCTTCTCTAACATATTTTGAACCTTTTCAAGAGCCTTTTGTTGTTTCACAGCAATCTTAGCAAGTTTAGCATAACTGGGCTTAAGGTTTTCATTAGATTCATCCTCACTTGATTCAGAGGAGGGATATTTGAGTACCTTGGCACCTTTTGCCATGAAGCAATAGGTGGGAGCATAGTCATCATCGCCGTCGTCAGCATTGTTGGGGAAGTCATTCTCCTCAGGGTTGAAGATGGACTTGCTGACGAATGCAGTAGCGAGGGCTAGGCTAGCACACCAGATTCCGATTCTTCAGAGGCCTCTTCCTCCTCATTTTCCTCAGATTCAGCTTCAAAGTCCATTTCCTTGCCAATGAATGCCCGAGACTTTTTGGAATTGTTCTTCTTGTGAGACGAAGTCTTTGAAGATTTCTTCTTCTTCTTTGAGTCATCAGAACCGTAACCCTTGTATTTCTTCTTCTTTGATTCCTTTTCCCACTGAGGACAATCTTGAATGTACTGACCAGGTTTCTTGCATTTGTGGCAAGTTCTTGACTTAGTCACGGGACAAGGATCAGATCTCATGTCATCACTTCTTGAGGATTTTCCAAAACGGCCACGCCTTGAAAACTTTTGGAACTTCTTCACTAGCATTGCGAGTGCCTCGCTCAATTCCTTAGGGTCACCAGGGCTGCTACCGGAATCCTCACCTTCAGATTCAGAGACCGCCTTGGCCTTCAAAGTGCGTGTTCTACCATAGCTCAGTCCATAGCGATCTCTCTTCTCAGCAAGCTGGAACTCATGAGTGTTTAGCCCTTTGAGGATATCAGCAGGATCAAGTGACTTGTAATCTCCACGTTCTTGTATCATCAGTGCAAGGGTGTCAAATGAGGAATCAAGCGATCTCAGCAATTTCTTCACAACTTCATGGTCACTGATGTCAGTGGCGCCAAGTGCTTGAAGCTCATTTGATAAGTCAGTGAGGCGATCGAAGGTTTGCTGAACATTTTCATTGTCGAGTCTTTTGAAGCGGTTGAAGAGATTGCGAATAACGTCAACTCGAGAGTCACACTGTGTCGAGACTCCTTCATTGACCTTGGACATCCTATCCCAGATAAGCTTAGCCGTCTCCAAAGCACTCACTCTGCCATACTGTCCTTTACTCAGATGGCCACATATGATATTCTTCGCTTGAGAATCGAGTTGCTTGAATCTCTTCACATCAGCGGCGTTGATGGTAGGAGTGACAAAAGGAGCGCCATTTTCCACAACATACCAGAGATCGTTATCAATTGCCTCAAGATGCATGCGCATCTTGTTCTTCCAGTAGGGGTAGTCTGTCCCATCAAAGGTAGGACACCCAGCAGAGACCTTGATCATACCTGCAGTCGACATAACTAAAACTCCAGGTGGTTAAACCAAAATCACACAGAAAAAGGGAGTACCTTGCTCTGATACCAATTGAAAGTGCGTTATATCGACTAGACGGGGTGAATAGGTGACTTTTATGAATTCTTCACTGAGGAATTTCAGGGTGAGGAAATTCCTAACTGAAGAACTACTTGCAGCGGAATAAGTACTCAGAATCTATCATAACAGAGCATAAGCATGGTCATCATGATGAAATGAAAAACAAGCACAGAGTACAGAAAGTGTAAACACAGGATACACAGGATGAAGACAAACAGACTGAAGAAAATGAACTGAGGAAATTGAGAAAGTCTTCAGTCAAAGTCTTCAAACAAATATGAACAAGCACACAGTACAGTAATGAGGAAATGGAAGAGTGGAGGAAATAGAACCAGTAGTTTGGTGAAGACAATGATTTGGAAGACCAATTCCAACTGCTGTGACAGTCATACGTCTGGTTAGGACGGCTAGGTATTTAAACCTGAGGACACACAGTCCCGAACACCCAGTCGAGGACACGCAGTCCAAGACACCCAGTCCTCACCATATTACCCTTGAGCTAAGGTCACACAGACCTCGCCCAATCACTCGTGGTAAGTCTTCAGGTGACGTCCAAACCTTCACAGACTTGGTCACTCGGCGATCCACAATTTCTTCTTGGATGCTCAGACCATGACGCCTAACCGTCTGAAGGATGCACAATCCTCAAAGGTAACAAGCGCCGGATCCACACAGGATCAATCTCTTCAGTGATGCTCAATCACTTTGGGTTTGTAGGTGTTTGGTTTGGGGTTTTTCCTCACTTGATGATTTTCACTCAAAGTCCTTGGAGGATGGGTTGCTCTCAATGACAAGTGTCAGTTTCTCTCGGAGCAGCCAACCAGCTAGTGGTTGTAGGGGGCGGCTATTTATAGCCTAGGGAGCAGCCCTACATGATAAGACATAAATGCCCTTCAATGATATGACCGTTAGGTGGGTAGATATTTTGGAGACAGCTGGCGCATAGCACAGCAACGGTCGAAATTTGACTCTCAAATTCCTCAGGGCTATCATGTTCCTCACTTGTAGGCAATCCGCACTGGAGAATTCCTAACTCCTCAGTCAGAACAAATCCCTTAGAGACTAGAAGATCTTCGTCTCTATCACTGAAGAAATTGACTGAACTGTATGAGATTTCCAATGGCTTCACTCGAAGGATTGGTAGGTGTAGGATTTTGAGATGAGCATCACTTGGAAATTTTTCCTTAGTATTTCCTCGACCCCCTTTAACAGTACGGTGTTTCCTATGACTCAAGAAAGAGAAAAACAAAACTATGAAAACAAAACTCTTCAAGCTTCATATTCCTCGCATGAATATCAAGTCTTCATGGTCACACCAATTTCTTCATTTTCAAATTCTTCATGAAAGCCTTCAGAAATCCAAAGTCTTCAGTCGAAGACATTCATTTTTAGGGGTTAACTTTCTCTGTAAATATCAAACTCCTCATAGACTTATAGACCTGTGTACACTCACAAACGCATCAGTCCCTTAACCTATAAGTCTTCAATACAGCAAAATCACTAAGGGGCACTAGATGCACTTACAATCCTGGTACACTGCCAGAGCCATTCATATAGAGTCAGACTTTGTTCTAGATATCGAGTTGTAAGTAAATAAAAGTGTGATGATCATCATTATTAGAGCATTGCCCTAGTGAGGAAAGGATGATGGAGACTATGATTCCCCAGAAGTCAGGATGAGACTCCAGACGAAAAATATAAAAATAAAAATAAAAAAAGAGTCCAAAAAAAGGGGTGAACCCAAAAAAAGAAAAAAAGAAAAAATATGAGAGAAAATGAGAGAAGGGGCAATGCTACTATCCTTTTACCACACTTGTGCTTCAGAGTAGCACCATGTTCTTCATATAGAGAGTCTCTTGAGTTATCACTTTCATATACTAGTGGGAATTTTCATTATAGAACTTGGCTTGTATATTCTGATGATGGGCTTCCTCAAATGCCCGAGGTCTTCATGAGCAAGCAAGTTGGATGCACACCCACTTAGTTTCAGCTTCAGCTTTCATACACTAATAGCTCTTAGTGGAGCTGTTGCATGGCAATCCCTACTCCTCGCATTGACATCAATTGATGGGCATCTCCATAGCCTGTTGATTACTCACGTTGATGTGACACTTTCTTCCTTTTTGTCTTCTCCACACAACCTCCACCATCATATTCTATTCCACCTATAATGCTATATCCATGGCTCACGCTCATGTATTGCGTGAAAGTTGAAATGGCTTGAGAACATTAAAAGTATGAAACAATTGCTTGGCTTGTCATCGGGGTTGTGCATGATGAAATACTTTGTGTGATGAAGATGGAGCATAGCCAGACTATATGATTTTGTAGGGATAACTTTCTTTGGCCATGTTATTTTGAGAAGACATGATTGCTTTATTAGTATGCTTGAAGTATTATTGTCTTAATGTCAAATGATATACTATTGCTTTGAATCACTCGTGTCTTAACATTCATGCCATGATTAGATTGTATGATCAAGATTATACTAGGTAGCATTCCACATCAAAAAATATCTTTTTTATCATTTACCTACTCGAGGACGAGCATGAATTAAGCTTGGGGATGCTGATACGTCTATGTCGTATCTATAATTTTTTATTGTCCCATGCCAATATTCTACAACTTTTACATACTTTTGCCAACTTATTATACTATTTTTGGGGACTAACATATTGATCCAGTGCCCAGTGCCAGTTCCAGTTTGTTGCATGTTTTGTTTCGCAGAAAATCCATATCAAACGAAGTCCAAACGCGATAAAAACTTACGGAGATTTTTTTGGAATATATGTGATTTTTGGGAATTGGAATCAACGCGAGACGATGCCCGTGTTGGGAATCGTTGCATGGAAAACAAAAACTATCTATGCACACACAACAACCTATCCATGGAGATGCATAGCAACGAGGGGGAGAGTGTGTCTACGTACCCTAGAAGACTGAGTGTGTCTACGTACCCTCGAAGACTGTAAGCGGAAGAGTTCAACAACGCGGTTGATGTAGTCGAACTTCTTCGTGCTCCAACTGATCAAGTACCGAACGTACGGCACCTCCACGTTCTCCACACGTTTAGCTCGATGTCGTCCTCGCCATCTTGATCCAGCAAGCGGGGCGAGGTAGTAGATGAGTATTACCCTCCTAGCGCACCACCCTCCTAGCGCCGACGGCCACTCCGGCCCCGGCGGCCACACAATCCCTAACAGTGGCCACTCCGGCCCTGGTAGCCACCTCCCTCTTGAAGATGGTGCCCTTTGCTCTCAAATTTGATCATGGGAAGAAGTTCCAAGCGGGTACGAGGGCCAAGTTTGGCCACCCGGTGGTATTCTCTCCGGGCTTTCGCCAAAAGGAATTCACCTTGGTGGTTTCTTTTAGTCGAGCATCTTTCAAGCTTGATGTGCACACAGTTAGTGTTTCTCTTCTTGCCATGTTTGGGGGCTATGCTCAAGGTTTTCGAATTCGTTTCTTGAGATATAGGTCATACAAGTTCTCGGTCGCTTCGAAGTCCATAGGTTTTGAGATCTATAATGCGGGTAAAATTGTTGAGAAAGATTTTGAGTTGGTTTTTAGCCTTTGGAACTTTGGTGGCACAAATTGGCGCCGAGAAGAAGCGCTCTACTATACTGAGCTTGACAAGGAATGGACTTTGGTGGGTAGGTCGGGCAAGGCAATTGTTCTTCACTCCGGTGATCGCCGGAGCTATTCCTCGGTGGTCAGAGATGGTAGATCAGTATTCGAGCGATTATCGGGGCCTATTCATGAGGGCAACAATTAGGGAGTTAACCACAATTCATTGCAGTTTAATTCTGTCCCAGTCAGGCCTCAGATGGAGCACCAAGTCGTGCAACGTTCAAATGTGCCTAATCACGTGGTTTGCCATGCATGCGGGGCCAACGGCCACTTTGCCCGCTTTTGCACTACCCCAAATTTGCATGGGCTTTGGCCTTTTCTTCATTTTAGTACCTTCACAAACCCACCAGAAGAGGCATGGGACGAAGGAGAGGTGGAGTCTTCGTTTTTTTGCCATGGGCCAGCGGCACAGATTAGGTAGGTAGCATCATTTAAGGAACTGGTCAAGGATTTTTTTCCCAAACTTCCAGCCGAGACCGTCGCCTGTCTCCTCGCATTCCACTTCACTTGCCTTCTCTGTTTCCACCTCTGCTTCTGCGGCAAGCTCGCCGCCACTGTCATTGTCGACGGAGAGGGCTCTGGTCGCCTCCTTGCCGGTGTCTCGAGCAATAGTACCTCATCGCCCGAGAAGACATGAAGATTGGGCGATTGCTACCATTCACCCACACCCCAACGAGGTATTTTTTCCAAATGTCCGTGAGGTTTTGGACGAGTTTTTCCAAGGCGTTGAGCAAGTTGGCTTTAGAGAAATCCAGCCCTGCCCTTTTGGCGAAGCCTATGTTCAGTTCATGCATGTCAGGGATAGAGATAGACTCATTCAGCAGGGCCCGCATGCTTTTGGATATGTCTTCATTTCATTCACAAAGCACAATGAGGGCAGAAATTGGCGCGGGGTACATTTCAATAGGACTTGCTGGTTACTATTTGTGGGTGTTCCTTTTGATTTCTGCAACTCTGAACATATTGCTACTGCTATTTCCAAATGGGGCAAGATCATAAGCTGGGAGAGAGAGGATGCCCTGAAGGGCAAGATTTTGGTCAAAGCAAGAGTTACAGAGCTTATTGACATTCCCAAAAGCATAAGGTGGTCTGAAGGGGGCAGTTTGAAGAAGAGTCCTGGACTTGCTCTGTTGAAGTGCTCCTAGATGAAATGGTGGGTGTTGGGCCTGCCGATGAGGACCCTATTCCACCTGATGGTGTGGACCCACACCCTGTGCCCCAACATGCCAATGACTTCCCAGGTTTCCAACCACTGCCTATTCACAATATTCATGCACAAAATGAAGACTGGGATGATTGGGAGGAGCAAGAAGAATGAGATCAGCATTGGGCTTTTCCACAACCAGAACCAATCCAACCTCTGCAACGTCAACTTGAAATTCCTGCATTGCCAGAAGATGGGGCTCCAAACATTAGCATTACCACAACTGTATCTTTATCTGATGGCTTATTTTCTATTACTCACTCTGCCAGTGAAGAGGTGAACCAAGGAGTTCCAGTGCCACCAATTGGTCAAGGTCTTCTCAACATTGCCTTGCCCTATAATGCTGATGGAGAAGAGGAGGATCTTCAGGTACCACAAATCAATGTGGACAATTTACAATTGCAGAATGTGGCCATAAAGTCTGATATGGTAGTTCAGAATGCTGATTCAGAGCTCCAACAAAATTTACAACAAGTTGCCATGACTGATGTGCACAAGGAAGGAAGAGACACTGAGGTTACTCAGACTTCTGTTCCTGAGATGGCCATGGACAAACAGAATGAGGCTGTGAATGATCTTCCAAATGCTGGAACAATTTCTGCACCATATGATGCTTCTGTCAGTGCTTTTGATGGAGCAACTGTCTCTGTCCCTCAGGCTGTGCTCCCAGAAGCCAAGGGCAAAGAATATGTCCCAATTCCTCATGTAGGCACTGCATCAGACTTAAATAACAAAGGTAATTATGGATCATTTTCCTTGCCAGGTTCTCCTACTGTGTTTGAGTTACATGCATCGGCTGAAAATCATGCTTTGGAAGTTATTGATGGTTCACATTTAATTTCTGAAGAAGGACTAAATCTCTGGATACATCATTTTGCTCCAGCAACTCAGGGAACTGCAACAACTTTCAAAACTGAAATTCCAGTAAGTTGGTTCAACTTCATAATCCATTTGCTGTTGACACCTGATAAGTTTGGTTGGGCAATGCATTTGCTCAAATCTGATATTTGGAAATTGTTGACTGCTAATTGTGAACATGAAAAAACTATGCTTTTTCATATACCTGATGGATGTGCTACTACCCAGGCACCCACCTGTAAGGATTTCTTGCTAGGACTGGGCAAGGAAAATGAAGGAATTAGCCCTGCAGCTCACTCCTCCAGTGGGGCAGGCAGTCCTCTGCAGCAAGTATCTCCAAATAAAGTACTCCCACTAGGAGAAGCTATTTCCATGAAAAGGAGGGAGAAAGAACCAATGGTTAAAACTGAGGTAAGAAGAAGTGAGAGGATTAAGAAGGATATAAGGGTTATAGAAGAAAATCATGTGATGCTAAATCTTGTTTGCCATGTAATGATATCCCTCCAGTTATTCAGAATTCAGTGGTTAAAAATCTGACTAAATCTTTCTGTAAGGTGGATGGGGATGAACTTCAAGAAAAACAGTCCAAGAAGCCTAAAAAGAAGGGGCAGGAGGAGGTGGCCAAGGTGTCCAAGGCCACAGGAGATGCACGTAAACCTAAGGTTGTGTGATGATGAGTCTACCCCACCAGCTTGGTTTGAGCAGCGGAGTGCCATGTTGTTCTCTTTTGGAGACTATTTGCTATATGTATGCAGTGAACTTTAAATTTAGCACTTGTTTGACAGTGGATGATTGCCCTGGGAGGCACCTTTTGTTTGTTGGTTGTATACTGTTGAAGTGTAAACTTTGGTATCTTATTGTGGGAGAGACTACTGCTCTATCTGATGCTCTGGAAGTTCTTTTCCTCAATTACTTGTTGCTTTTGTTTTGGTTGTCACCTGTTCCACTGCACTGCTTGAATGAAGTCCCTATTTGCATGAGCTATGTTCTCTATTTGGATCACAAAATCATGAAACTTGGGGGTAGCTACCAGGGGATAGACTTGGGGTACAAAGACACACAACTTTGGTTTTAAATGAATAACAATAGAACTTAGAATATTCTAAACTGGAATGTAAGAGGTATAAATTCTTCAGATAAGTGGTTGGCTATCAGGCAGAAAGTGGAAGAAAGTGTTGCTGGGATTGTGTATCTACAGGAAACCAAGAGAGAGAACTTTGATTTGGCATATATACATAAAGTTTTCCCACAGAGATTTAATAAATTTGAATATTTACCTTCTATTGGGGCATCTGGTGGTATCCTCACTGCTTGGAATGGAGCATTATTCACTGGAGAGTTGATGTTTCAAAACAAATTTTCTTTATCCATTCAATTCACATGCAACACTTCACCCAAGTCTTGGATTCTCACAAACATCTATGGTCCTTGCAATCATGAGGATAAGATTGAATTCATTGAATGGTTTGGTAATATTCAAATGCCTAATGATGTGGATTGGATTATCATGGGGGACTTCAACTTTATTAGAGCACCTGAGGACAGAAATAAACCTGGGGGAGATGTTAATGAAATGCTTATGTTTAATGAAGCTATTAGTGAACCTGGTTTGATTGAACTACCTCTAAAAGGCAGACAATTTAGTTGGAGTAACATGCAGGACAGCCCACTCCTGGAGAAGTTAGACTGGTTTTTCACCTCTGCTGCTTGGATGACCAGCTACCCAGATTCCATTGCTCTTCCCATGGCTAAACCAATTTCTGATCATCTTCCTTGCATGATTAAAATTGGCACAAATATTCCAAAATCCAAAGTGATCAGATTTGAAAATTATTGGCTTAATCACAGCTCCTTCAAACAAGTGGTTCAGGCTGCATGGAACATTCCAGTGGGTCATACTGATTATGCAAAGAAGCTCAATGCCAAGTTCAAAAATGTCAGAAGAGCACTCAAGCTATGGGCAAAAAACTTATCATGTCATAAGAAACGGATTGCAGAACTAAATGATTGTATCTTTCTATGGGACTTGATTGAGGAATACATGGATCTATCAGTGTTTGAGAATAATTCCAGGAACATGCTAAAGGATTTTTTGCTAATTGTGCTCAATAATCAGAAGATCTATTGGAAACAGAGAGGTAAAATTAAAGGGGTGAAGTTTGGAGATGAGAACACAAAATTCTTCCATACAAAAGCTTCTATTAATCACAGGCACAATAAAATTGATATGTTGTTAAACAATGATCAAGTTGAAGTCACAGATCATGAAGGAAAGGCTGCAATCCTATGGGAGGCTTTTAAAAATAGATTGGGACAATCCAATGGGCACTCTATGCATTTTGATCTAAATGATTTGTATGAAAACATAGTGGACCCACAAGTATTCATTGATTTGGAAAAGCCTTTTACTCAAGAAGAAATAGATGACGTGGTAAAAAACCTGCCAATAGATAAATCCCCAGGCCCAGATAGTTTTAATAATGAGTTTATCAAAAGTTGTTGGGATATCATCAAGACAGATGTTACTGAGCTTATTATGGCCTTTCATGCTGGGAATGTAAATCTTGAGAGCATCAACACATCTTTCATCACTCTAATCTCCAAAAAGGAAGTGCCACTTTCTCCAAATGACTATAGGCCAATTTCTTTGCTCAATGGAGTGCTTAAAATCATTACAAAATTGCTGGCCAATAGATTGCAAAGAGTTATTTTGCAAATGGTGCATATTAATCAATATGGCTTCCTTAGAGA
Source organism: Triticum aestivum (assembly GCF_018294505.1). NCBI lineage: Eukaryota > Viridiplantae > Streptophyta > Magnoliopsida > Poales > Poaceae > Triticum > Triticum aestivum. Next base: position 349,917,969 of record NC_057802.1, on the reverse strand, counting down.
CAGAGTGATTCAGGATTGCCTAGGATGGGCATATGAGTATATTCACCAATGCCATAAGTCTAGGGAGGAAATCTTAGTAATTAAACTGGATTTTGAAAAGGCCTTTGATACAATTGAACATGCAGCAATCATTGATATTTTTAGAGCTAAAGGCTTTGGAGAAAAATGGACTTCCTGGATGCAAGCTTTATTCTCCTCCGCATCATCATCTATATTGCTAAATGGAGTACCTGGGAAAAAATTTACATCAGAAGAGGAGTGAGATAGGGGGACCCTTACTCTCCTTTAATATTTGTGCTTGATGCTGACATGCTGCAATCTATTCTTAACAAAGCCATGAGGTTAAACCTTATCACTGCACCACTTCAAGTCAACTCTTGCCCTCACTTCCCAATAGTCCAATATGCAGATGACACTTTGGTGGTTATGCAAGCAGATATGTGGCACCCCGGCTCAGAGCGACCGGTTTACCATGCATTGCCAGCCCAGAGACCATGTCTTCTGGCAACACACAACATCTTGGTACAGAAAACAACTGCTTTATTGATGCTAGCGGATCATAGTTTATATTACAACAGGTGGCGAGGCCAAGTGGCACACACGGTGCGGCTGAAAAATATGTACATTATTTAGTGAACATAGAGGGGGCCTCGATCATGACAACTACGCGGCAGCGGAACAACGTCGTAGCGGAAACTCCATAGCACAGGGACACTGATGTGGACACGATCTAGACTCGGACAACACTCCTTTCCAACGGGACTTTCCTAAAATCTGGCATGACACGCCAGGTTAGTACATTGAATGTACTTGCAAGCTCACAACAAGCATAAACATAATGACAAACAATATCATGATAATTAACCAATTAATAATAATGCAACAATATATCCAACATGCTGTGATCATGCTCTTGTGATAAAAGTCCCTCAGACTGGCTTACCAATTGTGATCGCTCTTGGATCACAAACATGCCACCCTCGTGGTCTTGACTAGTGACATCTCGTGATCTTTTCGGCGATCACAACCACGACCAATACTTGGTCAACAACATCTCGATGGCCTTCCCACCATCATCATCAGTGCAAAGTTCATAACTTAGTGTGCAAAATTTATTAAAGGGATAATTAGATTTATGCCCCTAGTTGTGTCCCACTCATCTGTTTCACCCCTAATTCCCAAAAGTCACCGGTTCTGTCGAAATCACTTTGCTCCTCTTATGCTTTTGCCCTTTGACCGTTTGACCGTCAGTTTGAAAACTTCATAACTAATTCATACTAAATCCGAAAAATGCAAATAAGATACCAAAATGTTCAAAAAAAGATCACCTATATGTCAGTGTCATTTGCATTCATGAAAAAAGTGTTGGAAAGTGCCCATCCGAGTTTTAGCTCTTATGCTACCACCATGAATAGTAAAAACTAAAAAAGTTCAAAAAATTCAAAAATAATTTGGTGCCAAAGAATGACGAATGTTTTAAGTGCCTGCCAAGTTTCATCAGGGAATAACATTCATGGGTGCCGCGGCAAAAAAACAATCAACACTCCAAAATAGATTTTTTTTTGCCAAAACTTCCACGAATGTCGTTCCCTAATGAAACTTGGCAAGCACTTAAAACACTTGTCGTTCTTTGCCACCATATTTTTTTGAATGTTTTTGAATTTTTTAGAGTTTACTATTCATGGTGGTATCAAAAGCGCTAAAACTCGGATGTGCACTTTCCAACACTTTTTTCATGAATGCAAATGACACTGACATATAGGTGATGTTTTTCTGAACATTTTGGTATCTTATTTGCATTTTTTGATTTTGTATGAATTAGTTATTAAGTTTTCAAACTGACGGTCAAACGGTCAAAGGGCAAAAGCATAAGAGGATCAAAGTGACTTCGACAGAACCGGTGACTTTTGGGAATTAGGGGTAAAACAGACGAGTGGAACACAACTAGGGGCATAAATCTAATTATCCCTTTATTAAACGTTGACCCATGTGTGACCTACTACCGAGCGTGTCCGTAATCGTGGACTCGGCTATCGATAGATTATTACACTCTGCAGAGGTAGCGCACTGTACCCACACCACGGAATCCATGGCCTCGTACTCCCATTCGGGTGGACCAACGGCAATCCGACGAAACCCCTCCATTGCCATGACACTCTCCCGGCCACTCCGACTCAATCCCCACTGGGCTAGTCCTGGGTGGCCCCGTGTCTACCAAAGACACAACGACCACCGTCGTGGCAAAAACATAAACGATCCCACACGGGGACCCGGTACCATAATCTCAACAACGGGCACACAAGGTTATGTCTGCTTACCGGGCCAAGGTAAGCACGCTCATAACCTTCCCTAGTTGGAGGCACCGACCAGAGGCATGACAACGGACCGAATAAAGGCCTTCCCATAAAGGCAAATGTGGTTGCACTGGGAAAACCTCGATTGAGTGGCACCATGACCTGGTCAACGATATATTCAAGTTGAGTTATTATCAAGTTCAACTTAAAGTGAAAATAACCAGTATCATAGTATGCCATGAAATGCAACACTAACATATACATCACATATTAGCGGAAATGACTGAGTCAACTTTATCCACACTAAGCAAAAACATCAACAACTCTTGACACTTCTCTGGTTAGGATTAAACCTCACTTTAAACAGAATCTTTTCTAGCAAATTTTATTATTTTACTCATGCAAGAAAATAACTTCAAATAATTACTCATATTCATAACCATATTATTCTTTCATCACCAAAAATAAATCCTAGTTTCTTTACGAACTAAGTTAGTTTTAAACTTTCTATAGCTCAAGCATATTAACTAAAACAAGCAACTAACAGAATATATATAACATCATAATGATTTAAATGCATGGATTAAATCATTCATTCAAGTAAGAAAATCACAAATATTGTAATGTCACCATGAAAATGTTGTTGTGGCTTGCCTTACTGCAGATGAGGTTCACAAGCCTCCTGGTGATCCTCAAGACAAGCCTCACCCTCTGAAAATAATTTTAAACACAAGATGAAAATATCAAGAACCCTTCTGAAATTTACCAGAAAATCTAGAGAGCTTAGAAAAAACTCATTTTTGGTGAGCTACTAGATTTCTGCACAAAGAACATAATGCAAAAAGAATCAATTCATTTGGACTTATGGTTGAAGAGTTATGGCTGTTTGAAGCTCTCTGGAAAATATATGAATTTGAATTTAAATAAAACAAACTGGGGGGGTGACGTCGAAGGCATAAAGCCTTGCGGGCGCCACCACTCGTACCGCTTCGTGCGCGTACTGAGTGGCTGACTAGCGGGTCCCGCTAGTCAGGTGAGGTGGAGGGGGAGAAGGAAATAGGGGACGGCGCGGCTTCGCCGGAGCGCACGCCGGCGACGAGGGTTCTTGGCCAAAACGAGAGGGAGGGATCAAGAGAGGGGGCAGAGGCGCACCTGCCCGTACCCGTAGCGTAGCTAGGGGTGGTCGGACGGCATCGGAATCGACCTCTCTAGCGGAGGCAGGAAGCAGAGCTCGCCGGAGACGAAGAAGACGGCGAGAAGAGGCGACTCCATGGGCTCCAACTGGGCGGAACAGCACCACCGAGGCACGGAGGAGGCTGTGGAAGAGTTGCCCGAGCTTGGGAGGGGCTGGAACCGCGGTGACGACCCGAGGGGATCGCCGGCGAGTTCAAGCTCGGAGACGGCGGCCCGCGGCCTGCCCGGCCGAGCTACGGTTCCCTACGAGGTTGTGGGTGTGTGGGAGTGGTGGATGGTGCTCGAGGAGGCTGGGGGTGGCTCCATTTATAGGCGGGCGTCGAGGGGGGATCGGGCTCCACCGGTGACACCTGGACACGGCGCCCGGCGACGAACGGCGCCAGTGAGAGGGGGAGAAGGCGACGCAGGTCACGCGAGGACTGTGGGCGAACGGGGGCGAGCACAAGGGCACTGGGGTGACGACGAGCACAGTGCGCACCGCACTGTTACGTTGGCTGAACCGCGCCCGTGCTCGCTGCGGCGAGCTCCGGCATCGGCGAGTGCCAGGGGAGAGTTAAGGGGGTTTGTACGAAGATGGTGGCGAGGTTTGGCACACTATGGCAGTCGGGGAAGCGAGCACGCGCGAAACAGAGCGCTCGGCGGCACTCAGAGCGCGGCGACAAGCAGGTTGGCATCGTGTACACGCGTGGTCACCGCGTACCTTGCCCTCAGGCCGACCTAAGTTAAAAATTCATGTCTGGCTTGTTGTTAGTAGTAGTTTTGAAGTTTACCATGCCTTGGTTTGGATCCAGACGCAGTAGAAAAGATTTCAGACGCCTAGTAAGTTTCTAATCAGTAACTTTGAGAGCTTACTGTGGTCAAACTACTAGGAGTTGGGGGTTGGGCTTTGGAGGCTAGCAATCATCTACTAAGGTGATGATGCACAAGAAAAATCAGCCACAATGGAGCAAGTAAAATGGTAGTTGCCGTAGAAACTACCATTTCTGTCTAGAACAGAAAATATTTTTTGTAGCAAAAATATTCCAAAGAGTGGTGAAATATTTATGCTCAGGAAGGTGCCCTAGGGTTCAAAGAATAATTGGGATTTTTCTCAGATTTTTGTGGGCAAGAAAAATTGGGGTTGCTTTGGAGGACATTGAGCTAGCTAGGGTTTTAGAGAGGGAAATGAATATTTTTCATTAAAGAAAAATATTCCCAATATTATTTTGAGGTGAACCAGAGAGGGAATGATGATTAGAGAGGGAAATGAGGCACTTGGGTGAAAGCCAAGGGGTACCCAAGTGGTTAAGTCCATATGAAAAGATTCAAAACTCCAAATTTTCAAATCCAACTCAAATAAAAGTCAAGCAAAAAGAAAAGGGCAAACACCAGACTGTCACAAACCTCCCCCACTTAGGATGAATCCCGTCCTCGAGATTCGGTTGCTTGGGAAAACCATTCTGGATAATGTGCCTTAAGAAATTCTTCCCGTTCCCAAGTTGATTCTGACTCTGTGTGATGCTCCCACTGAACTTTGTAGAACTTCCTTACTTTACTGCGAGTGACTCTTTCCATCTGATCCAGAATTCTAACCGGTCTCTCTTCATATGTTAAATCCTTTGCCAATTCTATCTCTGTCATAGCAGTCCTTTTCTTAGGCAGCGATATGCATCGACTCACTTGTGAAACATGAAACACATTGTGCACGTCTGCTAATTCAGGGGGTAGTTCCAACTGATATGCAACAGTACCTACTCGAGACATAACTGGAAATGGACCAATAAATCTGGGTGCCAACTTTCCACGAGTCTGGAATCTCTGGACTCCTTTCATAGGAGTGACTCAGAGGTATACGTGTTCTCTGGGTTCAAAACTGATCTGTCGGTGCTTTGCATCATAATAACTCTTCTGTCGAGATTTGGCCAATTGTAATCTGTCTCTGATTTTCTTAACTTGTTTCTCAGCTTCCATCATGAGATCCGTTCCGAAAATACGGCTATCTCCAGTTTGAGACCAATTTAGAGGAGTGCGACACTTACGGCCATACAAAGCCTCATATGGTGACATCTTTAGACTGGTCTGGAAGCTGTTGTTATAAGAGAACTCAGCATACGGCAAACAATCTTCCCATTTAGACCCTTGGGCCAAAGCACAGGCTCGTAGCATATCTTCGAGTATTTGGTTTACCCGCTCTGTCTGTCCATCTGTCTGAAGATGATAAGCAGTACTATATTTCAGCGCTGTCCCCAAGGCTTGATGGAGACGTGACCAAAAAGCAAAGGTAAACAGTGAACCTCGGTCGGAAGTGATGGTTCGGGGCACTCCATGCAGACTGACTATTCTGGATACATACAGCTGCGCAAGTTGATCTGCTCGATATGTGGTTCTGATCGGGATGAAGTGAGCAACCTTGGTTAAGGTGTCCACTATGACCCAGATTGCATCATTGCCTCACTGAGTCTTAGGTAGTCCTGTGATGAAATCCATGCAAACGTCATCCCATTTCCATTGCGAAACTGGCAGCGGTTGGAGAAGTCCGGCTGGCTTCTGATGCTCTGCTTCACCTTGTTGCATATGTCACAACAGGCCACAAAATAGGCAATGTCTTTCTTCATTCCATCCCACCAGAATATTTGTCGAAGGTCTTCATACATTTTCGTTCCTCCAGGGTGAATATAATATGAAGATTCGTGTGCTTCCGACAGGATTTTCTTCTTTAAGTCCGACTGATTGGGTACACAAATCCTTCCATGGAACCGGAGGGTACCAAATCTGTCCTTTGAGAAATCTAGAGTCTGTCCTGCCATCGTGCTCTTGGCACGTTTCTGTAGATCGATGTCAGCCGGCTGGGCCTTGCGGATCTCTTCCTCAAGTGTGCGGGTAACTTCCAAAATATTAGCAAGGCCAGCATCAACTATGACCAGGTTGAGCTGAGCAATCTCCTCTTGAAGTTCCGGAGGAAAGGATTTCAATATGACATTTAGGCTGACAGGCTTTCGACTGAGTGCATCGGCAGCCACGTTGGCCTTACCCGGGTGGTAATTTATTCCAAGATCGTAATCCTTGACCAACTCAAGCCATCTTCGCTGACGGAGATTTAAATCTGGCTGAGTAAATATATACTTGAGACTTTTTTGATCGGTAAAAATTTGGCACCTCTTCCCGATGAGGTAGTGTCTCCAAATTTTTAGAGCATGAACCACCGCGGCCAATTCCAAATCATGAGTAGGATAATTTCCCTCGTGGGGTCGTAGCTGTCGCGATGCATATGCTACTACCTTGTCGTCTTGCATAAGTACGCATCCAAGCCCTTGTCTGGAGGCGTCACAGTACACGTCAAAACTGCGGTAGATATCTGGAAGAGTCAATACAGGTGCGATCGTCAGCCGTATTTTTAGCTCATTGAAACTTTTCTCACAGTCCTCAGTCCATTCAAACTTCTTATCCTTTTTGAGCAGCTCCTTCATGGGTTTAGCAATCTTGGAAAACCCTTCAATGAAACGACGATAATATCCAGCTAATCCAAGGAAACTCCGGATCTGTGATACGGTCGTGGGCGGCAACCAATCGAGCACATCCTTTACTTTGCTCGGGTCCACGGCTATACCTTCGGCAGATAATACATGTCCGAGAAACCCAACTTTCTTGAGCCAAAACTCGCATTTACTGACTTTGGCGTATAGCTGATGGTCGCGGAGTCGTTGTAGCACTGCTCGGAGGTGTTCTTTGTGATCTTCTTCACTTTTTGAGTAAATGAGTATGTCATCGATGAAGACTACCACGAACTTATCGAGGAAGTCCATGAATACTTTGTTCATCATATGCATGAAAAAGGCAGGGGCATTGGTGAGACCAAAAGACATAAATGTATATTCATAAAGACCGTACCGAGTAGTGAATGCGGTCTTAGGAATATCCTCCTTTTTAATCTTGAGCTGATGCTATCCTGTCCGTAAATCAATCTTAGAAAATACCTTGGCCCCACCGAGCTGATCAAACAGGTCATCAATCCTTGGCAGTGGATATTTATTTTTGATGGTGACCTCATTCAGCTGACCGTAATCCACACACATGCGGAGGCTGCCATCCTTTTTATCCACGAAAATAGTAGGTGATCCCCATGGTGAAGAGCTGGGACGAATATATCGTTTCTGGAGCAGTTCATCAAGCTGTTTCTTTAGCTCCACTAATTCCGATGAGGGCATCCGGTAATACTTCTTGTATAACGGTGCGGTTCCGGGCACAAGATCTGTTGCAAACTCAAGCTCTCGATCTGGTGGCATGCCTGGCAGTTCTTCTGGAAATACATCAGGATACTCGCTGACCACAGGAATTAATTCCAACTCACCAGCCACAGCAGTGAAGACCATTTCTTTCTTGGGTATACTTCTGCGAGCATAGAATTTTGTAGTCTGCCCATTCTGACTGGTTAAAGCGACTTCTCGGGTCGCGCAATTTATGCAAACTTGATATTGGGTCAGCCAATTCATACCAATACAACATCCAACTTTACAGACTCAATAATTATCAAAGAAGTTGGAAAATGGATTCCGTTGATATTGATTTCCAGATTACGGCAGACCAGATTGCTCTTGAGTAAGGATCCTGGGGTTTGTACCAGCACGTTTTTTTCCCAAAAGCGAACACGGAAATTTGTTTTGGGCAACAAAACTCCGAGAAATAAAAGAGTGGGAAGCCCTAGAGTCAAATAAAATTATGGCAGTTATGTTATTAACAGAAAACATACCAATGACGACTTCGGGGTTCTCTTGGGCTTTATCTGCGGAGAGGTGATGAATGTGCCCAGTAAAGTTTTGCTGGTTCGGGCATGACTCCATAAAGTTGACTTGTGGCCTGAATAGGTGAGGGAGTCCTGGATTAGGGGGTCCTCGGACGGCCGGACTATATCCTTTGGTCGGACTGTTGGACTATGAAGATACAAGATTGAAGACTTCGTCCCGTGTCCGGGTGGGACTCTCCTTGGCGTGGAAGGCAAGCTTGGCATTACGGATATGTAGATCTCCTCCCTTGTAACCGACTCTATGTAACCCTAGCCCCCTCTGGTGTATATATAAACCGAAGGGTTTAGTCCGTAGGACAACAACAATCATACCATAGGCTAGCTTCTAGGGTTTAGCCTCTACGATCTCGTGGTAGATCAACTCTTGTAATACTCATATCATCAAGATCAATCAAGCAGGAAGTAGGGTATTACCTCCATCGAGAGGGCCCGAACCTGGGTAAACATCGTGTCCCCCGCCTCCTGTTACCATCCGCCTTAGACGCACAGTTCGGGACCCCCTACCCGAGATCCGCCGGTTTTGACACCGACAATAGGGCATTCGCCTTGCTGTTCTTGGGACACTGTCTGGCATAATGTCCGGTCTGCCCACAACTGAAGCAAAAATTGTTGCGCTGGCGCTCCTTGTGCACTGGGTTGCTCACGACATTCTTGACTTGGGTGGTGGTCTTGTTAATATTCTGTTGCCAATTGGGCTTGTATTCCACCTGAGTCTGCTGCCAGGTACGAGCCTTTTGCACTGGTTCACCCTCCTTCCTTGGCTCAAACTTGCACTTGTGATCGTTATTAGCAGGTCTATTATCTGATACAAGCTTGTTCTCTCTTTTAGCAATGAAAGCTTTGTTCACTAGAGTTTGGAAATCTGGAAAATCAAACATACTGAGGGTACACCGGAGTTGCGGGTTTAATCCCCCAAGAAATCTGTCAATCTTCCTTTCTTTTGTGGCCACGTCATAAAGGGAGTAACGGGCCAGATGATTGAATTTTTGCAAATATTCACCCACAAACTGATTTCCTTGGATGAGTGCAAGAAATTCTCGTTGCTTGGTCTTCATAATTCCAGTAGGGGTATGATATTTCTGGAACTGATCTTTGAATTTTGACCAGGTGATTTCTTCATCAGCAGGCCACATGGCTTTTGCATTTTCCCACCATATGGCAGCAGCGCCTTCAAGATAATGAGTTGCAAATGGAACTTTATCATTTTATTCAGTACGAGCAATCTCAAGCTTTTTCTCAATGGTGCGCAACCAATCGTCTGCATCCAAGGGATCAATGACCTGACTGAAACTGGGGGGGCTTGGTCCTCTGAAAATCTGACAGCTTGGAGTAATGACCGTTCTGATTTCCATCCTGTCCAACCATACCTTGCACACTTCTTAATATTTCAATTAGATCATTATTCCTTCTTTCCTCAAACATACGCAGAATTTGCTCGGTGGAGGGCGGATTTGGCGGTGGAGGCGGTGGCGGAACGTACGGCTCGAGAGAGTGTCCTGCCTGTCGTGCGGAACGACGAACAGGAGTTCCCTCACTAACGTTGCTGTTGTTGCCTCCCCGCGGCATCCTATTGTGGATTTTTCCCAAGACAACACAACCGAGATGAGAAACATCCAAATTAAATTGGGGAAAAGCCAGCAACAAATCCCGAGAGAAAATGAAATAACAAAGAAAATACGGCGAATAAAATAGAGTTCCAACATAATTATACATAGACTCATACATGAAAGATAAACAACATGCCAGGTTCAACTACTCTTATACCGGTAACGAAACATCATGACTCGTACGACTACATCCGTACATCATCCTGACGACTGCGAATACTCAGAAACCCGACTGCTCTGCTGGTGCTGCGGTGTGCTCTCCTGAAGCGGACTCGGATCCTGAACTGACGAGGTTAACGGAAACCTCCGGGTTAAAGGTAACACGACGGCGCTTCCTCGAGGGCTCTCCCTCAGGGGCAGGTGTAGGGTGAAGCATCGGGGCTACAGGAGTAGTGAGAAGTGAAACCCACTCAGCAGGAGCACTGAGAGGATTCACGATCGAGGCACCCGAGCTACTCGGAGGAGTAACCGGCGAAATAGGTGAACTAGAACTGGCTGGAATATAAGGAGTAAATCCCATAGAGGATGGAGCAGTGACAGATCTAGTAGAGGCTAAAGCAGTACGAGCACGAGTCAGCTCTCGAGCCAGATCGTGGATCATCAGATAGCTAGCAGTGATATAACGAGAAAAGTGGCTAGCAACACTATCAGACTCCGGATCAATGATAGGGAAACGGACACGACCATTGTCGTGCAGAGAAGGATAGTAGTAGAAACCTAGGTGGTTTTGCATCCGGACCTCATTGTAACGAAGCTCGACAAGGACCTCGAATGCAGCAAACTAGACAGCCTGAGAAGCGGTAGAAGCGTAACCGCTCCGAGAAGTATGAGTGTAAGTGATGGAATCGGAACTGGTGCGCAGAGTAACCACTGCGTGATACTCATACACTGAGTCTGCTAGACGCTCCCGATACACACGATAGACTGGGTCGTCACCGAGACGATACAGCCGACGCCACACGTTGCGAAGGAGGTGCGGCGACGTGTACGGCATCAGCTGCAACTGGCATGGATACGGCACCGGAGCCATCTACACTCACAACCATTAGCAGGTTAGCATAAAAATAAAACCAGTGCATGCAATGCAACAACCAGCTACAAATGCTACCGGCACTCAACTTAACTCGTATCTAACGTCAGTTAACACGTCGTAGTCTAGCGTGGCCTACAGTCAGCGTGGCTCTGATACCAAGCGTTGTGGCACCCCGGCTCAGAGCGACCGGTTTACCATGCATTGCCAGCCCAGAGACCATGTCTTCAGGCAACATGTACACAACATCTTGGTACAGAAAACAACCGCTTTATTGATGCTAGCGGATCATAGTTTATATTACAACAGGTGGCGAGGCCAAGCGGCACACACGGTGCGGCTGAACAATATGTACATTATTTAGTGAACATAGAGGGGGCCTCGATCATGACAACTACGCGGTAGCGGAACAACGTCGTAGCGGAAACTCCATAGCACAGGGACACCGACGTGGACACGATCTAGACTCGGACAGCACTCCTTTCCAACGGGACTTTCCTGAAATCTTGCATGACACGTCAGGTCAGTACATTGAATGTACTTGCAAGCTCACAACAAGCATAAACATAATGAAAAACAATATCATGATAATTAGCCAATTAATAATAATGCAACAATATATCCAACATGCTGTGATCATGCTCTTGTGATAAAAGTCCCTCGGACTGGCTTACCAACTATGATCGCTCTTGGATCACAAACATACCACCCTCGTGGTCTTGACTAGTGACATCTCGTGATCTTTCCAGCAATCACAACCACGACAAATACTTGGTCAAGAACATCTCGATGGCCTTCCCACCATCAGCATCAGTGCAAAGTTCATAACTTAGTGTGCAAAATTTATTAAACATTGACCCATGGTGTGACCTACTACCGAGCGTGTCCATAACCGTGGACTCGGCTATCGATAAATTATTACACTCTGCAAAGGTAGCGCACTGTACCCACACCACGGAATCCATGGCCTCGTACTCCCATTCGGGTGGACCAACGGCATTCCGACGAAACCCCTCCATTGCCATGACACTCTCCCGGCCACTCCGACTCAATCCCCACTGGGCTAGTCCTGGGTGGCCCCGTGTCTACCAAAGACACAACGACCACCGTCGTGGCCAAAACATAAACGATCCCACACGGGGACCCGGTACCATAATCTCAACAATGGGCACAAAAGGTTATGTCTGCTTACCGGGCCAGGGTAAGCACAACCTTCCCTAGTTGGAGGCACCGACCAGAGGCATGACAACGGACCGAATAAAGGCCTTCCCATAAAGGCAAATGTGGTTGCACTGGGAAAAACTCGATTCAGTGGCACCATGACCCGGTCAACGATATATTCAAGTTGACTTATTATCAAGTTGAACTTAAAGTGAAAATAACCGGTATCATAGTATGCCATGAAATGCAACACTAACATATACATCACATCACTACAAAAAAATACACTTCCGTGATGATACGTGTTTGTCATGGCAGGTCACGTTTTCTGTCATGCATGTACATCCATGACAAATTTATGACAGAATCAAGATAGTCATACCTGTGCTGTCGTAGAAGTGTTCCATGACATTACCAAAATTATCATCACGGAAGTGTCCACTTCCATGACGATAAATCGCGTGTCATAGAAGTGCTTTCATCAAGGGTGACCGAGACGTGGCATCTGTTGGAAATATGCCCTAGAGGCAATAATAAATTGGTTATTATTATTATATTTCCTTGTTCATGATAATCGTTTATTATCCATGCTAAAATTGTATTGATAGGAAACTCAGATACATGTGTGGATACATAGACAACACCATGTCCCTAGTAAGCCTCTAGTTGACTAGCTCATTGATCAATAGATGGTTATGGTTTCCTGACCATGGACATTGGATGTCCTTGATAACGGGATCACATCATTAGGAGAATGATGTGATGGACAAGACCCAATCCTAAGCCTAGCACAAGATCGTGTAGTTTGTTTGCTAAGAGCTTTTCTAATGTCAAGTATCATTTCCTTAGACCATGAGATTGTGCAACTCCCGGATACCGTAGGAATGCTTTGGGTGTACCAAACGTCACAACGTAACTGGGTGGCTATAAAGGTGCACTACAGGTATCTCCGAAAGTGTCTGTTGGGTTGGCACGAATCGAGACTGGGATTTGTCACTCCGTGTAAACGGAGAGGTATCTATGGGCCCACTCGGTAGGATATCATCATAATGTGCACAATGTGACCAAGGAGTTGATCACGGGATGATGTGTTACGGAACGAGTAAAGAGACTTGCCGGTAACGAGATTGAACAAGGTATCGGGATACCGACGATCGAATCTCGGGCAAGTAACATACCGATTGACAAAGGGAATTGTATACGGGATTGATTGAATCCCCGACATCGTGGTTCATCCGATGAGATCATCATGGAACATGTGGGAGCCAACATGGGTATCCAGATCCCGCTGTTGGTTATTGGCCGGAGAACATCTCGGTCATGTCTGCATGGTTCCCGAACCCGTAGGGTCTACACACTTAAGGTTCGATGACGCTCGGGTTATAGGGAATAGATATACGTGGTTACCGAATGTTGTTCGGAGTCCCGGATGAGATCCCGGACGTCATGATGAGTTCCGGAATGGTTCGGAGGTAAATATTTATATATGGGAAGTCCCGTTTTGGCCACCGGAAGAGTTTCGGGCGTCACCGGTAATGTACCGGGACCACCGGAGGGTTCCGGGGGTCCACCGGGAGGGGCCACCAGCCCCGGAGGGTCCTATGGGCTGTATGTGGAGAGGGACCAGCCCCTTAGTGGGCTGGGCGCCCTCCCTCCGAGGGCCCATGCGCCTGGGGGTTTTGGGGAAACCTAAGGGGAGGCGCCCACCTTGCCTTGGGGGCAAGGCAACCCCCCTGGCCGCCGCCCCCTCCTCAGATTGGATCTGAGGGGGCCGGCCCCCCCTCTCCCTTGCCCCTATATATATGTGGGGGGTGGGAGGGCAGCAGCAACCCAAGTTATGGTGCAGCCCTCCCCCTCTTCCATGTCCTCCTCCTCTCCTGCGGTGCTTGGCGAAGCCCTGCCCCCTCTTCCATGTCCTCCTCCTCTCCTGCGGTGCTTGGCGAAGCCCTGCAGGATGGCCACGCTCCTCCATCACCACCACGCCGTTGTGCTGCTGCTGGACGGAGTCTTCCCCAATCTCTCCCTCTCTCCTTGCTGGATCAAGGCGTGGGAGACGTCACCGGGCTGCACGTGTGTTGAACGCGGAGGCGCCGTGGTTCGGCGCTTAGATCGGAACCAACCGCGATCTGAATCGCTACGAGTACGACTCCTTCATCCGCGTTCTTGCAACGCTTCCGCTTAGCGATCTACAATGGTATGTAGATGCACTCCCCTTCCCCTCGTTGCTAGATTACTCCATAGATTGATCTTGGTGATGCGTAGGAAATTTTGAATTTCTGCTACGTTCTCCAACAGTGGCATCATGAGCTAGGTCTATGCGTAGTTTCTATGCACGAGTAGAACACAAAGTAGTTATGGGCGTCGATTTTGTCAATTTACTTGCCGTTACTAGTCTTATCTTGATTCGGCGGCATCGTGGGATGAAGCGGCCCGGACCGACCTTACACGTACTCTTACGTGAGACAGGTTCCACCGACTGACATGCACTAGTTGCATAAGGTGGCTAGCGGGTGTCTGTCTCTCCCACTTTAGTCGGATCGGATTCGATGAAAAGGGTCCTTATGAAGGGTAAATAGAAATTGGCATATCACGTTGTGGCTTTTGCGTAGGTAAGAAACGTTCTTGCTAGAATCCCATAGCAGCCACGTAAAACATGCAACAACAATTAGAGGACGTCTAACTTGTTTTTGCAGGGTATGCTATGTGATGTGATATGGCCAAAAGGATGTGATGAATGATATATGTGATGTATGAGATTGATCATGTTCTTGTAATAGGAATCACGACTTGCATGTCGATGAGTATGACAACCGGCAGGAGCCATAGGAGTTGTCTTAATTTATTGTATGACCTGCGTGTCAATGAAAACGCCATGTAATTACTTTACTTTATTGCTAACCGTTAGCCATAGTAGTAGAAGTAATAGTTGGCGAGACAACTTCATGAAGACACGATGATGGAGATCATGGTGTCATGCCGGTGACGAAGGTGATCATGCCGCGCCTCGAAGATGGAGATCTAAGGCGCAAGATGATATTGGTCATATCACGTCACCTTATGATTTGCATGTGATGTTTATCATGTTTACATCTTATTTGCTTAGAACGACAGTAGCATAAATAAGATGATCCCTCACTAAAATTTCAAGAGACGTGTTCCCCCTAACTGTGCACCGTTGCGAAGGTTCGTTGTTTCGAAGCACCACATGATGATCGGGTGTGATAGATTCTAACGTTCGAATACAACGGGTGTTGACGAGCCTAGCATGTACAGACATGGCCTCGGAACACATGCGAAACACTTAGGTTGACTTGACGAGCCTAGCATGTACAGACATGGCCTCGGAACACAAGAGATCGAAAGGTCGAACATGAGTTGTATAGTAGATGCGATCAACATGGAGATGTTCACCGATGATGACTAGTCTGTCTCACGTGATGATCGGACACGGCCTAGTTTGACTCGGATCATGTGTCGCTTAGATGACTAGAGGGATGTCTATCTGAGTGGGAGTTCATTGAATAATCAGATGAACTTAATTATCATGAACATAGTCAAAAGGTCTTTGCAAATTATGTCATAGCTTACGCTTTAGTTCTACTGGTTAAGATATGTTCCTAGAGAAAAATTTAGTTGAAAGTTGATAGTAGCAATTATGCGGACTGGGTCCGTAAACTGAGGATTGTCCTCATTGCTGCACATAAGGCTTATGTCCTTAATGCACCGCTCGGTGTGCTGAACCTCAGCATCGTCTGTAGATGTTGCGAAACATCTGACATACACGTTTTGATGACTACGTGATAGTTCAGTGCGTGATGCTAACGGTTTAGAATTGTGGCACCAAAGACGTTTTGAAACGTCGCAGAACATATGAGATGTTCCGAAGACTGAAATTGAGATTTCAGACTAGTGCCCACGTCAAGAGGTATGAGACCTCTGACAAGTTTCTTAAGCCTGCAAACTAAGGGAGAAAAGCTCAATCGTTGAGCATGTGCTCAGATTGTCTGAGTACTGCAATCGCTTGAATCGAGTGGGAGTTAATCTTCCAGATGAGATAGTGATGGTTCTCCATAGTCACTGCCACCAAGCTATTAGAGCTTCGTGATGAACTATAACATATCAGGGATAGATGATGATTCTTGAGCTATTCGCGATGTTTGACACTGTGAAAGTAGAAATCAAATAGGAGCATCAATTGTTGATGGTTGGTAAAACCACTAGTTTTAAGAAGGGCAAGGGAAGAAGGGATACTTCATGAAACAGCAAATCATTTGCTGCTCTAGTGAAGAATCCCAAGGTTGAACCCAAACCCGAGACTAAGTGCTTCTGTAATGAGGGGAACGGTCACTGAAGCAGAACTACCCTAGATACTTGGTAGATGAGAAGGCAGGCAAGGTCGACAAAAGTATATTGGATATACATTATATAAATGTGTACTTTACTAGTACTCCTAGCAGCACCAGGGTATTAGATACCGGTTCGGTTGCTAAGTGTTAGTAACTCGAAATAAAAGCTGCGGAATAAACGGATACTAGCTAAAGGTGAGATGACGATATGTGTTGGAAGTGTTTCCAAGGTTGATGTGATCAAGAATCGCATACTCCCTCTACCATCGAGATTGGTGTTAAACCTAAATAATTGTTATTTGGTGTTTGCGTTGAGCATAAACATGATTGGATTATGTTTATCGCAATACGGTTATTCATTTAAGGAGAATAATGGTTACTCTGTTTATTTGAATAATACCTTCAATGGTCTTGCACCTAAAATGAATCTCGATCGCAGTGATACACATGTTCGTGCCAAAAGATATAAAATAGTGATGATAGTACCACATACTTGTGGCACTGCCATTTGAGTCATATTGGTATAGAACGCATGAAGAAGCTCCATGTAGATGGATCTTTGGACTCACTCGTTTTTGAAAAGATTGAGACATGCGAACCATGTCTATTGGTATATATGCATGAAGAAACTCCATGCAGATGGATCGTTTGGACTCACTTGATTTTGAATCACTTGAGACATGCAAATCATACCACATGGGCAAGATGACCGAAAGGCCTCGTTTTCAGTAAGATGGAACAAGAGAGCAACTTGTTGGAAGTAATACATTTGATGTGTGAAGTCCAATGAGTGCTGAGGCACGCAGTGGATATCGTTATGTTCTTACTTCACAGATGATTTGAGTAGATGATGACTGTATTTACTTGATGAAACACAAGTCTGAATTATTGAAAGGTTCAAGTAATTTCAGAGTGAAGTTGAAGATTGTCGTGACAAGAGGATAAAATGTCTGTGATATGATCATAGAGATGAGTATCTGAGTTACGAGTTTGGCACACAATTAAGACATTGTGGAAAGTGTTTCACAATTAATACCGCCTGGAACACCACAGTGTGATGGTGTGTCCAAACATCATAACTGCACCCTATTGGATATGGTGCATACCATGATGTCACTTATCGAATTACCACTATCGTTTATGGGTTAGGCATTAGAGACAACCGCATTCACTTTAAAAGGGGCACCACGCAATTCCGTTGAGACGACACCATTTAGAGAAACCTAAGTTGTCATTTCTTAAAAGTTTGGGGCTGCGATGCTTATGTGAGAAAGTTTCAGGCTGATAAGCTCGAACCCAAAGCGGATAAATGCGTCTTCATAGAATACCCAAAACAGTTGGGTATACCTCCTATTTCAGATCTGGAAGCAAAAGTAATTGCTTCTAGAAATGGGTCCTTTCTCGAGGAAAAGTTTCTCTCGAAAGAATTGAGTGGGAGGATGGTGGAGACTTGATGAGGTTATTGAACCATAACTTCAACTAGTGTGTAGCAAGGCACAAGAAGTTGTTCCTGTGGCACCTACACCAATTGAAGTGGAAGCTTATGATAGTGATCATGAAACTTCGGATCAAGTCACTACCAAACCTCGTAGGACGACGAGGATGCGTACTACTTCAGAGTAATGCGTGATCCTGTCTTGGAAGTCATGTTGCTAGACAACAATGAACCTACAAGCTATGGAGAAGCGATGGAGGGCCCATATTCCGACAAATGGTTAGAAGCCATGAAATCCGAGATAGGATCCATGTATCAGAACAAAGCATGGACTTTGGTGAACTTGCCCGATGATCGGCAAGCCATTGAGATAAATGGATCTTTAAGAAGAAGACGGACGTGGACGGTAAGGTTACCGTCTATGAAGCTCGACTTGTGGCAAAGAGTGTTTTCACAAGTTCAAGGAGTTGACTACGATGAGATTTTCTCATCCGTAGCGATGCTTAAGTCCGTCGGAATCATGTTAGCATTAGCTGCATTTATGAAATCTGGCAAATGGATGTCAAAACAAGTTTCCTTACCAGTTTTCGTAAGGAAAGGTTGTATGTGATACAATCAGAAAGGTTTTGTCGATCCTAAGGATGCTGAAAGGTATGCTAGCTCCAGCGATCCTTCCATGGATTAGAGCAAGCATCTCGGAGTCAGAATATACGCTTTGATGGAGTGATCAAAGTTTTTGGGTTCATACAAAGTTTGTTAGAAACTTGTATTTTCAATAAAGTGAGTGGGAGCGCTACAACATTTCTGATAAGTATATGTGAATGACATATTGTTGATCCGAAATGATGTAAAATTTCTGAAAAGCATAAAGGGTTGTTTGAAAGGAGTTTTTCAAAGGAAGACCTGGATAAAGCTGCTTACATATTGGGCATCAAGATCTATAGAGATAGATCAAGACGCCTGATGATACTTTCAAAGAACGCACACCTTGACATGTTTTTGAAAGAGTTCAAAATAGATCAGCAAAGAAGGAGTTCTTGGCTGTGTTACAAGGTGTGAGTATTGAGTAAGACTCAAGACCTGACCACAGCAGAAGAGAGAGAAAGGACGAAGGTCGTCCCCTATGCTTTAGACGTAGGCTCTACAGTATGCTATGTTGTGTACCGCACATGAAGTGGCCTTGCCATGAGTTGGTCAAGGGGTACAATAGTGATCCGGGAATGAATCACATGACAGCGGTCGAACTTATCCTTAGTATCTAGTTGACTAAGGAATTTTCTCGATTATGGAGGTGAAAAGGGGTTCGTCATAAAGGGTTACGTCGATGCGAACTTTGACACTAATCCGGATGACTCTGAGTAGTAAACCGGATTCGTATAGTAGAGCAGTTCTTTGAAATGGCTCCAAGTAGCGCGTGGTAACATCCACAAGATGACATAGATATTCGTAAAGCACACACGGATCTGAAAGGTTCAGACCCGTTGACTAATAACCTCTCTCACAAGCATAACATGATCAAACCAGAACTCATTGAGTGTTAATCACATAGTGATGTGAACTAGATTGTTGACTCTAGTAAACTCTTTGGATGTTGGTCACATGGTGATGTGACCTGCGAGTGTTAATCACATGGTGATGTGAACTAGATTATTGACTCTAGTGCAAGTGGGAGACTGTTGGAAATATGCCCTAGAGGCAATAATAAATTGGTTATTATTATATTTCCTTGTTCATGATAATCGTTTATTATCCATGCTAAAATTGTATTGATAGGAAACTCATATACATGTGTGGATACATAGACAACACCATGTCCCTAGTAAGCCTCTAGTTGAATAGCTCGTTGATCAATAGATGGTTACGGTTTCCTGACCATGGACATTGGATGTCGTTGATAACGGGATCACATCATTAGGAGAATGATGTGATGGACAAGACCCAATCCTAAGCCTAGCGCAAGATCGTGTAGTTCATTTGCTAAGAGCTTTTCTAATGTCAAGTATCATTTCCTTAGACCATGATATTGTGCAACTCCTGGATACCGTAGGAATGCTTTGGGTGTACCAAACGTCACAACGTAACTGGGTGGCTATAAAGGTGCACTACAGGTATCTCCGAAAGTGTCTGTTGGGTTGGCACGAATCGAGACTGGGATTTGTCACTCCGTGTAAACGGAGAGGTATCTCTGGGCCCACTCGGTAGGATATCATCATAATGTGCACAATGTGACCAAGGAGTTGATCACGGGATGATGTGTTACGGAACGAGTAAAGAGACTTGCCGGTAACGAGATTGAACAAGGTATCGGGATACCGATGATCGAATCTCGGGCAAGTAACATACCGATTGACAATGGGAATTGTATACGGGATTGATTGAATCCCCGACATCGTGGTTCATCCAATGAGATCATCATGGAACATGTGGGAGCCAACATGGGTATCCAGATCCCACTGTTGGTTATTGGCCGGAGAACGTCTCGGTCATGTCTGCATGGTTCCCGAACCCGTAGGGTCTACACACTTAAGGTTCGATGACGCTAGGGTTATAGGGAATAGATATACGTGGTTACCGAATGTTGTTCAGAGTCCCGGATGAGATCCCGGACGTCATGAGGAGTTCCGGAATGGTCCGGAGGTAAAGATTTATATATGGGAAGTCCCGTTTTGGCCACCGGAAGAGTTTCGGGCGTCACCGGTAATGTACCGGGACCACCGGAGGGTTCCGGGGGTCCACCGGGAGGGGCCACCAGCCCCGGAGGGTCCTATGGGCTGTATGTGGAGAGGGACCAGCCCCTTAGTGGGCTGGGCGCCTTCCCTCCCAGGGCCCATGCGCCTGGGGGTTTTGGGGAACCCTAAGGGGAGGCGCCCCCCTTGCCTTGGGGGGCAAGGCATCCCCCCTGGCCACCGCCCCCTCCTCAGATTGGATCTGAGGGGGCCGGCCCCCCTCTCCCTTGCCCCTATATATATGTGGGGGTGGGAGGGCAGCAGCAACCCAAGTTATGGCGCAGCCCTCCCCCTCTTTCATGTCCTCCTCCTCTCCTGCGGTGCTTGGCGAAGCCCTGCAGGATGGCCATGCTCCTCCATCACCACCACGCCGTCGTGCTGCTGCTGGACGGAGTCTTCCCCAACCTCTCCCTCTCTCCTTGCTGGATCAAGGCGTGGGAGACGTCACCAGGCTGCACGTGTGTTGAATGCGGAGGCGCCGTGGTTCGGCGCTTAGATCGGAACCAACCGCGATCTGAATCGCTACGAGTACGACTCCTTCATCCGCGTTCTTGCAACGCTTCCGCTTAGCAATCTACAATGGTATGTAGATGCACTCCCCTTCCCCTCGTAACTAGATTACTCCATAGATTGATCTTGGTGATGCGTAGAAAATTTTGAATTTCTGCTACGTTCTCCAACAGCATCCACCCTAACAGAACGTCGTTAAGCTATGGTCCGGTTTTGGATCCGATAACTCGTTAACAGCCCCGACCAATGGGGATTTTCCACGTGTAAAATCATCATTGGCTGGAGGAAACACGTGTCGGCTCACCGTTGCGACAGATGTCATCCACTCATTGGACCCAAAGCGCCTATGATACATCGACACGTGGCACGGCCCAACAGAGGCCCATATAGGTTAAAAAGGCCGGCCCAGTCAAAGGCCCGTAGTACTTACTCAGGTACTAGTGGGCCAGCCCAATAACGGCCTGCTTAATAAAGGCCCATTTACGGCCCGAAGCCAGATCTGGCCCGTTAATTGTTCACCGAATATTTGGGCCCATTTACGGCCCGAAGCCAGATCTGGCCCATTAATTGTTTGCTGAATATTTGGGCCCAATTACAACCCAGTGACTTTCGGCCTGTTAGAGGCCCGATGTAGACATGGGCCCATTTCAGCCCGGTGTGACTTTCGGCCTGGGAATGGCCCGTGCTGCCAATGGACCATATATGGTCCGACGGGACATCGGGCCCACTAATGGCCCATGATAAAGGTGGCAACAGTTAACCCAACGTGACTTTGGGCCTGTTAAAGGCCTGTCGCATAATTCGGCCCGTTGATGTCTATACTAAGCTTTCGGCCTCTTAAAGGCCCATGATATCAGTGGGCCGACTAAGGCCCAAGATATGTTTCGGCCTGGTAACTGCCCGTGATATAACTGGGCCCAAAAAGGCCCGGTCTACATTTCAGCCTGTTGAAGGCCCGTCGACGACTAGTGAAAATTGAGGCCCAATATGCATTTCGGTCTGTTAAAGGCCCATGGTTTCATCTGGGTCGTAACAGGCCAGTACAATATTTAGCCTGTTAATGGCCCAACGCTACCTGGGCCAAACTAAGCGCTGGGTCCAAAAAAGGCCCAACTAAAATATAGGCCGGTGTAAGTTGTGGGCCTCGCGCAAAGTGTGAAGGCCCCAATCATTCGGGACCAAGAAAGATGCAGGCCGGCCCAATTGTGGCCCGCTAAACACAAGGCCCGTTAGAGGCGAATGTTTCGGCCCGGTCGACTACATCTGATTTTTTTCAGATAGCGAATGATGGCAGTAACTAGTAGGAATTAAGAACAAACCTACTCTATACAATAAAGAAATTACAGCATCGTAACTAAGAATAAACCTACACTATACAATAAATGATTTATGGTATATTACATCCACTGGGCATCGAAGTTCGCCACCAGTGATCATAAAGCGCAACGAAGAAGCAGATTACAAAAACTGGGCACCATTGCAGCATAACAAAATAATACTGAACCGAGACCCACTTCCAAGACAGTTCAAGAAAGGTTAGCCTTGCGCGGGAACTGCTGCACAAGCTGCTGAGCAAGGCTGTGAGACCGGCCTAGCAAGTCGGTCATAGCCTCTAGGTGTAGCTATTTAGCGATGAGGTTCTCATTGGTGTTCTCCGCAATCTTTCTTAGAGATAGGACTTCAAGTCAAAGTTGAGTTGCGAATGCCTTTCTGCTAGAACATGGGACTGAAGAAGTCGAACTAATTCAGACAATGAATTTTGTGAGCTTGTCTAGTAACTTGAACACTGCATCAAGACAAGACTTTGGCGTTGTCTCGCTATCCTCAAGATGTTTTGCCTTCTTTGCTACAATATATGTTGGGTTTGTCGCACAGCCTTCAGCAGACTTGTGCATGCCATCAGGCATATCACCCTGTAACAAAGCAGAGAGATGACAGGTTTTGCACGTGTATAAACAAAGATGATAATTGTGCTGTCAATTCCATCCAATTTCAAATTAGAAAATAAAGAGTAAGTTTAAAATATCAATAGCATAATTTGGCATTGTTCATAATGCGGGGAGCTTCACCACACTACTGGATTACCATGTCAACATAACAAGCATAGATGAAGGGCAAAGAAAATCGTTGTATCTATTTTGGTTAATGTGCATGCCATGTTGTTCATATCATCAGCCACATCAGTAAGATAAAACAGGAGATGACAAGGTGCAAACATGGGCTGCTTCACCACACACTGGATTATAGATCCACAAAAACAAACATACATATAGGGAGTATTGAGTAATGTGCATGGTATGAATAAGGAATTTGGTTTTACAAGTAAAACTTAGAACTTACGGTTCTTGCGAACATGCATTTTGGTAGAAACAGCAAACTAAACAGCAGTAAACGATAGGGACTATGAGCAAATTAAACAGCAGTTGAGGATACAGGCTTTAGAAGGACTGACTTACATTAACAGTTAACACCGGCTTTATAATGCCCGATAACTCAAGAATTTCAGCACATAATCTTCTTCATAAGCATTGCCTGTACTCTACATTTTGTAGAGAGTAATTATAGATATGATAATACTGGAAAGGATAGAGGATAATGAAGATAAGATGCAGATTGATGCTACATAATCAACTACCAATCCCTGGAAGTACAAGCATTACAGGACAAAATGTACTGACAAGAGCATTGGGCTACACTTCTGCACTGGCATTGTCTGTGTATTCTAATTTTTGGTAAGATTAAATATATATCTGATCTTTTTTAGTAAATGGTGGGCGAGGGAGATAAGATGCAGAATGCTACACAATGAACCAATCCCTCTTCCCATAATACAAGAGTGTTTTGAACACTGGTGTACTGTACAAAATATTCTTATATTATGGGACGGAGGGAGTAGCTGTTAATGTAAGTACAGTGATAGACGACGTTCAGTCCTTACAAGAGGACTGCAGAGCTAAACCTCTTCAAAAGCATTGGGTTGATTCTAAATATATGTAAGAGTCCATACGGATCTTATAATGTCCACCAAATGGACGATAACGAGGCTAACATGTGCAGTGATGCTACATAATCAAACAGCTATGAAAGTAAGTATGGTCATACAGGGCAAGATGTACTCACAAGAGCAATGCAGTGTGCAGTATAGTTGCGAGATTCTGTGGTCCCTTGAGAACGAATGTTCTTCTGCTAACAGTTTTCGTACAAGTGAGACATTAAGGCAAATGAGAAATGTAGTTCAAATTGTGATGTGATAACATAGATAGTACCTTACGCTGCAGCCGAGACCAATGTGTAACAAGATTATTCCAGTCACCGTCGGATAAATGTAGCACCGGAGACTTCACAGAAATTTCGTTTAGAGGCTTGCCATCGAAGTGCGCTTTCCTCAGGTAGGAATGATACTTCATCAACGAGTGCTTGAAAAGCGCAACCAACCCTTGCTCGTCTTCACAATCCAGTTTGGTCCTCGCCTATTTAAAAGAATGAAATCTTGTGTCGTCTATCAGCAGAAACATATGCAGTAATGACCATGAATAACATTAGTACATTACTTACACGTAAGTTGCGGAGGAAGACTGGAAATTGTTCTGTGTCTGCGGTATAATCTTTCCATGAAGGAAAGATGCGCACAAAGTTCCTGACAACAATATAAGCTTTGTCCTCTAAACTGGGAAGAAATGGAACAGGGGTCCTATTTGCTGCAATTGGGGCTCTCTCTGGTTCAAAAAGGGATTTCGCAACTGGATTTGGTGTACTCTTTGCTGGAATGGCGGTTTTGCATTGTAGAGCTGGTGCTATGTCAACTGGCACAATCATAATGTTTGCTGCAGTTGGGGTCTGCTGAGTTGGGGCATCAGAAATGACCAGTGTAGTAGGGCTAGAGTCTGCTATAGTTGGGTGTTTTGTGGGTCAGGTGATATTGCAACTACACCTAATGGGCTATTTGATTTATCAGGTGCCACTACCTTTTCCAAATACTTTGCTTGTGCTCCTCCACGATCAGCAATCGCCCTCTTCCTTTTGAACATCTGATACACAAGAACATCATTTGAATGGATAAATATGGTATGATGACAGATGGAATATGTACTGAAAATGGATAGGCAGGCCGTATTCACATACACGATGTGTAAACTAAGCTAATGGCAGTTCAACAAAGTAGAAGCAATGCAAAGCATCAGTTGCAAGATATGTGCGACAAATATAACCTTGGAAAGTTAGAGCAAGCACCTTGATGGGTGAATAAGACAGGGCATCTTCCTCTGACTCCTCCACTAGCGAGCTACATTGACTTAGGTCTCCCTCTAGCTCAGAATCACTGTTAGGATCATATTCTGAGCATGAATCTGTAGGTGGAGAGCATTTGCATTGCATTGCATCCAGACTTGATTTCAATCCCTTAATGCCAAGTTTTACAGCCATGGCATTGTTCTGCTTTATTCTTTTCATGCGCGCAAGCTCATAATCATTATGATGCTATTCAGAATCTGAAATTCATGAAAACATAAAAAGTAGTCAGATTATGTATGGAATGCATTGCGGATTCAACTCGAAGAGTGTCTCCCTATAAACCCCTACATATGCAAAGTTCACCCCCCAACCGTGCTGACCAGACCACACACAGAAATACAAACCCCTTATGTCTCTATAACAGGCAGACACACATTTCAAAACTGAAGTAGGAACATTAGAATTATATGAAATTTGTATTTGAACAAATAAACTAAGGAATTATGAGTGGCATAATGTTTAGCTTCAAGGGTGGAGTGTTGATAGTGCGACACAAAGCAAGTAGGCAGATTGTATTCCATGTAACAGATCGAAGCCTATGTAAAAGCTGGAAATGACACTTTCTTTCTATACAATGCAGTGTTCGTTGCCCACACATGATGGAAGAGATCACATAGAGAAATACTATTCACTCATGTCTACGGTTGCAGTATTTAGAAACAGGGTGGTCCACCCTAAAAGAATATTGACAACAAATATGACAAGGCAACTATAGATGTAGTGAATCAATCATTTACTTGTGAGCTCACTAGGACAAGTATGCAGAATTGTAACTGCAGTAAGAGACCGTCCAAAATCTGAATCAAGAAGTTTGTCTAGCACTTATTGTTTGCAACTAATCGACGTGAATAATTGGATATTATATCGAATGAGTAAGAAATACAAGTAAAATTTTCAACAAACCTGGCTTGCAGTAGTAATCTGGGTCAATGTCACTACGACCAACAATCCAAAATGACTAGTGTTTGTTCCTAGGGCCGGAATTTTGAAAACCGTGTGAACTTTATAGGTACTAAAGATTACCGAAATACCTCTGAACCATTAAGTGTAGGTAGCACTGAGCACACAACAAACCCTAATGACAGTCATGCCTAATGAGTAATGAATCAATTAAAAAATGGGTGACGAGGAGTGGCTGCTGAGTTTTGAGGACTTATCTCAAGATAAATCGGGTTGGCTTAGTGGGTGCTGCACGCCTGAGCTCTGAACGAACTGGGAAGGTAGGCACGGCGGCGCGCCCAGGCAGCGGTGACGCTGTTGGGCGAGCGGCTCCTGACCTCTTGTTAATCCGGCGTCTCCTCCTAGAGTCATGTCGTCCGGGGACGGCAAGTCATCGGCGAGGCAGGCGGCTGGGGGCGAGTAGAGATCGGAAGCACGCAGCAGAATAGAGGGGAATCGAGGCCTGGGACGACCCAAAATCCCATGGTGGGCCGGCCCACCGTGGGCACCCTGTAGAGATACACAGCCGAGCGGCAAACATGCATTTTCGAAACTAATTTAGGAACATTTAGCTGACCAATTAAACGAATTTGTTTTAATAATATCAGATTCGTATTTGAACAACTAAGCTTGTTTAGCTTGATGGGTCGAGCAGTGCTATTATGACACGAAGCACGTATTCTGACCGTATAGTGATCATAAAAGGGGGAAACCGGAGAAATGATATTTAGCAGCCGTTGTTTGCTTCGAACTAAGAACTAAATTCTAAGAGTTGAAAAGAAAGTAGAGTAACCAAGTTAAGATCTATTTTCCGGTTGAGATCAAAAAGTTGAGGAGATATGAAGTACCACCTCTCTTGCGGCGCTGTGTAGGCATCGGGGGTGCGATGGTTGTCGGTGGCGTTGAAGCAGATCTGCGATGGTAGACGACTGCATCGGGGGATAAGTCCCGTTGCGGCGGAAGAGAAGGTCGTGTGAGCGGCCCCAGCAAAGAGGACGACGGCGCCGATGAAGCGAGAGGACGTGATGCAAGGCTCTTGGTCCGTCGCCGTGGATGAGAAACGCCCATCTCTAGCAGTGGACGACGCAGTCTTGGTAGGCGCTCTGGCATGGTGGAGGACGGTGGCGATGGATGTGGTGGAGGATGGCGGCGATGGATGTGGTGGAGGACGGCGGCGATGGATGGGGTGGTGGACGGAGGCTGGTGTGGGGATGGTGTTCTAGCGCGGACGGTGTATGAATGGGAAAATGGAGGGAGAGGTACGGGGAACCATGTTTCTAGGACACGCCTGTCTGAAATATGGGAAAGTTACGAACTTAGCCCCCGTTTAAAATTTGGACGTCTCGTCGGTTGGGGATACGATGGTAATCTCGCATCTCGCCAATATTTGCCCAGAGCAATTTCGGGTGAGGAGAGGGTGGTTGGCGCCCACGGTGTATGAATGGGGCTGACAAGTAGGGCGGTTGTGTCATGTTTGAGTGAAGTTACAAACCTGCCCCTATTGAAAATATTTGTCCACATCGATTTCGGCCGAGTCGAGTTTGTTTTGCCGCCCACCGTGTATGAATGGGGAAATGGAGGGAGAAACAGAGGTCTTTCGGACGAGATTGAATCAAATGTGTTTTGCTGCCCATGTTTGGCGCCCACCGTGTCGGAATGGGCTCAGAGGCTGTCGTGTCACGTCTTATTGAAGTTACTATCCTACTCCTATTTAGAGCAGTGGAAATCGGGCCGATGGATTGTCCGTGTAATGGGTAGACAGTAATTTCCATCTCCCAAACACTTGACTTCGGGTAGCCGACGTGGGAGTGGACATTTTGCTGCTTCTTTCGAATTTTGGGACAATAAGAATCCACATTTACCCTGACAACTAAATTCGAATCCATTTTGTATTCCTATACGAATCTTTATAAATCATTCTATGTGTTTTTATATATCTTCAAAAGGACGACAAAGATGTATTCCACTGTCATATATGAATATGGTCTACAAATGCCGATACTCAAATTCAGAAGCTAGAATCCAGTTTAAGGTGAATTCGAATATTTGGAACACTTCATGTCCAACTCAAATGTCATACGCAGCATAATGTGTACTCCCATTTAGATATGTACACAAGCGATGTATCAAGATTCAAATACCGAGTGAATCAACCAAGAATGTACAGAACTAACAGACATATAAACAATTATAGAGTATATGGATCAATAATATCAACTAACATACATAAGCCAGGCCGTTGTAATTTTCTTTGCTACAACAGCATCCTTTTTTTAGCCAAGCTACTACAGCATCTTGGCCCTTTCCGATGCGTGCCACTTATGGTCCATCTATACTACTATTATTGTTGAATGCACATTCAGCCCGATTGGCATATTTGTAGGTCTGGCACAGCAATCAAAATGAAATGTCTCCGAGTCTTATCAATTAATACAGACTTGTGCTCAAATAAAATTACAAACCAAAAAACAAAAAACAAAAAACAATTATTACATGCTCTCTAAAACAAATGGTTTGCTTGATTACATGAACAAACAACACAAAGGTTATTCAACGATGGAAAGAACATTTCACCTATGATTTACCAAGTGGGAATTTAATTTCCTTTTTTCCTTCAGGACCTTAACAATGTGGTCAGTCTCAGCTTGCTTCGTTTTGAAATCCACCAAATATTTAATGGTTGTCTTGAGTACTGCTACTGATTGTGCTATTTGCTTCCTCAACATGTCAACTTCATCTCTAAGTGCAGAAGCAGAATCTCTTTCTACCACTAGTTTAACCTCTAGAGCATCAGCAGTTGGCAATTCATAATGCACGATTGGGCCGGTGCCACTGCTGTGGGATGATACAACGTCCATGGGGACCTCGCTCTTTGTTCTTGGGCTAACCTGTTTTGCCATTAAAGTTCTGATTGGATTCAGAAAAGTTGAAGTTAGCAAAACATCTCAACTGGGAGTTATAACAGCAAACCAGTTAAACAAACAAGGAATTAAAGAGTTTCAATTCGATGCTGAAAAGTAGTTACTAACATCATTGTAACCCGTTGTTGCAGCAGCAAAGCAGTTAAACAAACAAGTAGCTATTTAAGTTCGGGCAAACAGGTAATTCTTAACAGTAAGTATCAAACACATAGATAGGTGCAGTCTATAATAGGATTAACACGCTGTGGCATTATGTAATCAGTAGCAAACTAAATTAAGCCAGGCAACGTAATTGAACAATTTTGCAATAAGTGGCTAACTAAAATTCCGAGAAGCAGGTAACTGAACTTACGCTAGTTCTTTGTACAGGCACACTGCAACTTCTTTTTTGCTTACAAGGTTGTACGAAGGAGTCCATGGCATCAATTGCTTGGATACGCAGTCCCAATACTTCTTTCTTCCCACACTGCATTGGTAAGTCGAATGGTTAATCTGGTAAGATGGTGCGTCCTTGATATGTTATATGAGGACGTGTAGTCAGACTACTTGTAGCCACACACATCACACTGGCTTTTACTGTATATTTCATGCGATTACTTTTGGCATATCGAGATCTAACCAATCTACAATAGGATGAAAAGACTGGCATCCTTCACATTATTTGCGAACTCAGTTCATAGAAACAAGCAATTCAACCATTCTATGGGTAAATCAAAAGCGCCACTAGAATATTTTTCACTACCCCTATCATACACGCAAAAAGGGGCGACGCCACCATAGGGGCTGGTATGGGCGGCCGCCTCGGGTGGCTCGAAAGTGTGCACCTAGTTTGAGTCGTCCAGGTTGGCCCAGGCTAGTTTTGTTTGTCCCAACGCACGAGCAGGCAATGTAAAAAATGAAGAAAAATGTTTCAATTTGGATAGGCCAATAACATAAGTGCAAGGCAGGCCCTATAGCAGGCTCGCGGCCCAAACGAGCGCCTCCCATATTGATCGACAGCAGGAAAAATCCCAATTCATCCGCTCCAGCCTCCAGTCTGGTTCGCTCCTAACCTAGCCGCCGCTGGACAGACCGACACAGCACTTCCTCGCGCCCTCGTTGGAGGGCGGTCGCCGGGCTTCAAGCGAACGGAAGGACAAGAAGATGAAGATCCAACCCTGGGTGTAGCCTGCGTGGGAGGCAGCGGCGGCAGCACGGGCATGGCATCGAGCTTGCGCAAACGGACAGACGCAGCTTGCAAGAGTAGCATGCGCAACGAGCAGGTACATCACATCCCTGATTATATCTAATTCAACTCTTCAATTTCTGGCCAATAGTTAAACCTGATGGTGTTGTAAAACTGCTTGTATGTAGGGAATCTATGAGAAAATGAAACCAATTTCTATTTATTTTATAACTCCCCCAATCAATACTGAACTTACTGAATCTGATGTATCTAATCAAGTTTCCGGTGCAAACATCCAAGCTCATCTTGTTCTTGAGCCTGAAGTGTCTAATGAACAGACTGTTAATGAAGGATTTGATGCAAACATTTTACATGCTCCTGGTGATGAACATATAGTGTCTAATGAGGCATCTAATGCAAGCATTTTGCAAGCTCCCATTGAAGGATTTAGTGTCTAATGATGATCTGCTATGTTGAGAGAGACATAGAGATTTGCAGGCATTGATGACAAGCAAATTATAGTGCATTTTCATGGCTTGAGGAAACGTCGAGGCCATCTACCAGAAAGTCCCCGTATCATGACAATGTAGCATAAATACTTTTCTAATCTGTTGTTTGAAATTATTGGCATCCTTGTGCAGGATAGATATATTGATATGCAGGTTGCGCACTGGTTATAGGTGCAATTACACTTTGATATTTTCAGCCAGAGAACGAATAATTCAAGCAGGTACAGACCATGTTTGTAGTCCTTGTACACCATGTTGCATTTTGTGTTTTTTGGTGCTTGCATCATTTAGTGTTTATAATTTGAACTACTTTGGATCATTAGCTGGTTTTCAAAGTGCATGTAGCTTCACATTTCTGAAGTTATGTTGATTTCTGGAGTGCAAGTGCCTTCGTATTTTTTAAGTTAAATGTTCGCCCCTGGTAACTTGAATTCGTGGATCCGCCACTTCACACAAATCATACACGAATGCCAGTACGAATTAAATGAAATGCAGGGACTTATGCTAGCTCATTGTACAGGCTCACTGCAGCTCTGCTTGCGCTTGGGATGTTCCATGTGCAAGTCCATGTTACCACTTGCTTGGATGTGCAGGCCTTGTACTCCTTGCATCCCCCTCTGCATTTTTGACACGGCGAATGGCTGATCAAATAAGAGGAATCGACCTTGCTGTTGTACCGGAGGACAGATACTTACAAGGTTATACGGGTGTGCAGGATGTGTACCAGATCCCGTAGCGCCGTCATGCTTCACTAAAAAATGGATTTGCTTGTTTCAGATGATATCTCTAGAAGAAATAAGAGTTAAAGTCAGAGTTGGATAGGCGTGTAAGCTAAGAGAGCAGTGAAAGGATATCCAAGCATCGTCGGAACAGTGCACAAGGGAGTGATGTGTGGATACCTAGTTTGGGCCGGCGTTTGGGCATGCTCGCCTAGCTAGAGTGCGGGTCACTTCAGAGCCGTTGAGGGTGATGCGCTGGTATTGGCTAGCCGCGCACGAATGCAGATCTTGAGTGGCAGCGGAGCACTACGATGCGGTGGACGAGACCGTTGGTGAAGCCCCAGCAGACTCGGGGGGGCGGAGGCGCGACGATGTGCTCGGTGAATTAGCCCCGGTGAGCTGGGAGACGGCGTCGGTGAAGCGCACCTGATGCGGTGGAAGTCGGTGTCTGTGAGGCACGTCGGTTGCGGCGATCGACGTTGTCGGTGGACCATCCGGTGCGGTGGACGAGGGCGTAGATGAGGTAGCTCCGGTGCGGTGGTGAAGCGCGACCGTCGTCTTCGTCGTAGTCGTCCGACACAGAGGCACTACAAGAAATATGTCAACCTGCGACCATCACTATTGGTCACTGAAAGGTCATTTTTTTTCATTTGCGACCTTTTTGTGACCAAAAACAGAAGGTCAAAAGCTGGCAGTCGTAAACTGAAATTAACGACCTTCTCTGTGAGAAGGTCGTGGAATTCCACGACCAAAACAAAAGGTCGTTGATTCTATGACCTTCTGTTTTGGTCACTAGCTCTCTGCCCAGGCCACGTCGGATCCGACGTGGCAAAATTGTGACCAAATGAAAAGGTCGTTGATAAGATTCAGCCCGGTCCGATTCGGTGTTTTACATGGGCCGAGCCCAACAATTCAGCCTTCCTATATATTTTTTCCTATCAATTTTTGGTCGACTTCCTGGGCCAAGCCCAACATTGCAGCCTTTTTATTTTTGGGCCGTGGCCTTTTGTCTCAACAGTTTCATTTTTTTATATAAAATGGGTTCACTAGTCAAGTGGGTCCGCATTGTTAGGTACTGGTACTAGGTCCTAGCTGTCAGGGCCATATTCTTCAATTTTTTAATTTAACGTAAATAAATACCTAGTATTTAAATTGGCACACTGAAAATACAGGAAATACTTCAAATATTATCAACCAGCAAAGTGCTACATCATATAACACACATACAAATGTGATCAGCATCAAGATTACAATCAGATAACAAGCTCTACAAGTATACAATCAGATAACAAGCTCTACAAGTGTACAATCACATGAGCCAAGTTCTGCTACATCAAATTACTATCAGAATTAGCTCCAATGAGCTAGAACTATGCTTCCTCCGACTTCTTTGTCCTGATATTCGCAAAGAAACATGAAAGGCCAGCATCTGCACGTTATAGAACAAAATGTTTAGGAACAAAATAAAAGTAAATCTAACAGCATATTTAACACTAAATAACAAAATAATGCAATAAATTGGTACAGAGCATAGGCCAGGTCAACAATAAATTCGTACTAAATCCAGAAATAACCATCTGAAATGAACTTTGAACAAGCATAGTGTTTCGGTCTAAAACCAGTCAATTTCAGAAGCATGTCGAATAACTAAACATACATACATGTGTATATAGAAGCAGCAAAAGCAAATAATAAATATATCATCTTTCTTCCTCTACTACACTAACTAACCTATCTTATTGTTCAGCTAGAGGTTCCATTAGGCCATGATCAGCTACTCCAAACCATTGCATGCTTTGCAAAAAAATACTAGCTGAATCTCACTAACAGGAGCACTAGGTGATTAATGGAAGAAGTAATCTGCAGATTACAAAGTGAACAAGTGAAGGATTTATATCTCTCCCTGTGGAACAACTAAGTTCATGAAGACATGCAGCAGCAGAAGCCTTGCATCATTGGTTTGGTCGCGTCGATGCTGGAAAGAGCGCAGCTGTACATGATCAGCACCCGAGCGGCTCAACCTCTCTATCCCCTGCCTCAACTCACCTGTGCGGTTGCTGCAGTTTGATACAAGTGTGTAAATACAACATACTTTGCATCATATATCTAGACTATAACATCTTATTCTCACCAGCAGAGCATGAAAGTTCCATCAGGTTGCATCAAAATCACTACTGAAAATAAAAAGATGGCATGTAGTAACAGTAACAGGCTGCTGTAGTAATATATATTCATGGTAGGTCAATAGCAGAGCATGAAAGTTCCATCAGGTTGCATGTATATCAGAGAACTATTACTACATGCAAAGGTTCAGTGCATCCAAATAAACATGCACATCAGGAAACTAGAGGAACAAACAGTCAACACGTATATATCTAGTTAATAAAATATGCATGCAAAGTTGTACTGATGTAGACATGCCTTCACATCAGAATTCAGAAACATCAGAGTCTCGCTGCATCTCAAAATCAAGCCGATCTAACATGTAGGCACTGATTAACAGATCCAATAATACTATTGCAATTGTAATCATACAGCAGAACAGAGTAGAGGAGGCTCGATAGTTCAACATTTCCAGTGCAAGCAATGTACAAAGCAAACCAAATTGAAACCCAGTAAGACACTATTACAGTACAGTATGACGACGTCTATTGCCCATCTGGAAAACAAGGTGACATACTACAGGTTCAAAATTTTCCTACACTCATGATATGTTTGTACAATGGTTGGTGTATGAGGAGCTCGGCACTGTATGATGTATAACAGATGTTGTATAATAGAGAAGAACGGCAAAAAAGATTTGGTGGCATTGAGCTGTTGACAGAAGTATGCAAAAAAAGCTACTCAGTTGCTAGCAAGATGAATCAACGAGAACTGTGAAGGTTGGAGTCTAGAAAGGTATTCCCTGTTGGAAATCGACTACGACAGCAGTTAAGCTATGCATCATTCTTGGCGGTCGATCTCATCCCTGTCATTTTTAGCAATCACTGCACATGGAAGAAGTAAAGCATGTCAGTTGTATTGATTTTCAAACACACAAAAATGAAGGAGCAAAAGGCAGCCAAAATATAACTGCAGGGCCCTCTTAACAAATAATGTTTGTGCTCAATCTGTTAGTACAAACACTACTATATCTGCCAAATGCACAGGCCAATTTATATGCCTAAAAAACTAAGATTTTCTAGCAAGAAAGGTGGCAGCACAGTTGACCTTGAAGGCAGTAAGAAATTTCATCATCTTATCATTGGTCTGAGAATTAATAGGGAGCAACTAGAGTAGAATTTGGGCTTGTGGTAGAAGAATAGAAAAATTGATACTGGGCCGTCGGATCAAACATGGTTGGTACAGATTCATGTGAGGGATCCCAGGCCACTTATTGTACATTTCATGAAAACATACCTAGTACAGTTAGATATAAAACAAGAGCTTTTGCAGTAACCACATCAAAGTTTACTCAGCTTGGATACAAATAGAAAACTGATTCACAAAAGCATTACCCCACAACCTTCGTTGTCCCACATATATTGTCCCCACGGTTTACTCATGTTGTCCTCCACTCACTGTACATATATTACCCCACAAAAGTTGTACAGTAAAACATCAAAGTTTACTCATGTTGTCCCCACGGTTCAATGGAATGCATTGTATCTAATCAGGACATCCAATCAGTGGTTTCATCATCACAGAGAACCCACAAACATGTACAGCAAGGGAGCAGATACCTTTGTCTCCTTGGAGCTCCTTGTGCAGGTCATGCCCTCCATCTACATGGAAGGAAGGAGCTATTGCTGCTGCTGCTCCAGACCGAATCAACAAATCAAGGTGGTGCATTGTAGACCCTGCAATCCATCCATCCATATACAATCAGGTATTTGCATCCACTGTAGACACTGCAGGAGAGAAGAACAGAGCAGAGAATGGAATGGAAGAAGAAGACCTGCAGATGGTGGAGGCCTTGAGGATGACAACCTGCAGATGGTGATGGGCAGGAAGAAAAGAAGACTGCTTGAGCTACTAGTCCATGGCGTGGGTCTCCTTGACGAGCAGGCCCGGTCCTGGCGTGGATCTGGCCGCCGGCCGCCATGAATCTCCCTCTCCTCTCCTCTCCTGATGCTGGGTGCGCCCCTCCTGCTCCTCCTCCTCGAGGAGGACCAGGCCAGCGGCTACAAGAAATAATAAACATGTTAAAAGGACAGTTCCCTTTAATATAAGATATAATAATAACATGGGCAATCATTAAAGGAATAACAGATTCCAGAGGGCATGTGAACAATCATGAAAACTATTACGTGTTTCTCCTGGTGTACTGAGAATGGAGAAGCGCTTAATTCGAAGAAACTTATAGCAAAGATTTCTGATCAATGGAAATATAGGAACATTAGAGAGCATCAAATTTCAAAATCAACACCATAGGTATTACACTGACTCGTATAATACTACTTGTTCATGTACTTGTACTAGTGCAGGATGACTCATTGTCCTACTACTACCTATTCCAGTTTCTTTCAAGTTGGGAAATAACTGAAACTACTCATCATTCATGAACATACATCTGTAATCTTAATCTATGAAACACTGAAATTACTGCAAAAAGAACTATTGTAATGAACCATTCATGAAACAGTGGGGGTAGTAGCTGTAGGTAATGCAGCACTTGTCGAGGTAGACCTGGCCGGAGGGTGCGCCGCCGCACTCGACCGCGATGTGTTGCACGGCCTGGGTGATGCAGTTGCTGCAGTAAACGTCGCACTGCGCCAGCGCGTAGACCTGCTGGAAGTTGGTTGCGAAGCCCAGGAAGAGGTCGGCAGCTGCCAGCATAATACATAAGCACAACACATCAGAAGCCATTCTGTCCCTGCCGATACTATGTGTCAAATACGCATCTTACTTAGTTTTCCTGCTCAAGTTAACAAAGAAATCTAAAACCATGTAGCACTAAATTAAATCGCAATACAGCTCTAACAAGGCAAAATCTGCCTCTACCAGGTTGGATTGTTGGGATTCAAATTGCACATGTTTTAGAGAGATAGTACTAGCAAGCATAGTTCTGTCTTAACCCTTTTCTTGCACATATGGACGTGCTAGCGCTACAACTAACATTAAAGCTTAATATATATCCATGTTATAGCAGTAAATAAATATACATAGAGCACAGCGATGAAGTCAAGCTCAGGGCTTCACCTTGCTTAACAATTTGTTTCCAGACCACAAAATGTACACCAGATCATCTACTCAGCATCTACAGCTATACAAATAATTCATCTACTCCATCAACGAAAATATAGAACCAACGTTGCAACCTTGCACAGATCCTGCTTAAAAGAATACCCTACTCTAGCAGCTATAGTACAGTATAGGGCTCACCTCACGGCATCGTCGTTGTCGTGGTTGGGGAAGCGCATCCGACGCGCATCCCGGATCTTGAGGTCCTCGGCGGGGGTGGCCGGGGCGGCGGTCGCATCCGACGCGTCGGCCCCTCCGGCGGCTGCAGCTCCATCAGCGGGCTTGGTCTGAACCTTGGAGAGGATCTCCCGCGGCCGCCATCACTGCTTATGCTAGATCCGAGCTTCGGGGACTGGGGATCGGGGAGACGAAACCCTAGCGGTGGAGGAGGAGGAAGAAAAGCTAGGAGCGGGAGGGAGGTACAGGTGCAACGCGAGGGAATGAGGGCACCGCCGCCGGCGACGGGAAGCTAGTGTTAGAGAGGGGTGAGGGAGAAGCCAGCGATGGGGTAGCAGGTCGCCGGTGGGGCTGGCGGACGCAGCCACCCGCGAGGGCGGCCGGCAGGCGACGCGGTGGGCGTCGTTGTGGGATGCATCGAGGAAGGAGGAGGTGGTGGCGGGACGGAGAGGAGGAGGTGGCGGGACGCGCCGCTGTAGGACGGGGAGGAGGTGGCGGCGGCGAGGAGATGAGGAAGGAGGAGTGCGATGGGAGGAGAGATGGGAGGAGTTAGGGTTTGGTTGGTCGGGCTGCGGGTGGGGGTGGGGGTTACCCTTTTTCTTTTCTTTGTTCTTTTTTCTGAAGATAGATGGATGGATGGACGTGGGATGGAGATATGGATGGATGGATGGGGGCCATGTCATCGATCCGTGTGACAGCTAATTCCTCCAATGAGAATAGAGCACATGTAAATGTGTTTTTCCTTTTGTTTTCTTCTAATTTTTCACATGAAAAATTCAAAAAATGATCTCATATTATACACAGGGGTGCATTTCGTAATGGCAAACAGTGTTTCCTAAGGAAGTTTTTATTTTCTATCCACGAAAAATTCATTTCCCATTTTTCAAGTGCCCAAAGTGAGTTTTTTTGTGAAGGACCTACCATATATTTGTTGCAAAATTGTACCAAATCTATTTTCTAATATACTAGGACATATTTAATGCACAATTGACCAAATGGTTGGGTGTCAAAAGGTTTGATCCACCTCTCATGAAAAAGACAAATTTCCACCGATTCAGCTGGAACCAGGTCAAATTTGAACTACAGCTGCCTCATAGTTTGCTCTTTATTTTTTCCAAAAATCATTTCTAGGTACTTAAGTATCTATTTAATCAGAGAAACACCAAAAAATTCCAAGATTTAACCACTAGCTAGGAACAGTCATTCCCACCGTTTTGACCGCAGTTTGAAACGTGCATAAAAAATTCAAAAAGAAATCAAAAAAATTGGAAAACCTTCGCATTATGTCATTATATGTGACTAAGTTACCGGGAAAATAATAAACTTGTATTATGACAATTATTTTAGAAAAGTGCTCTCAGAAATGGCCTATCATGTGTGAAGATTCATGGCTTTCAACCCAAATGCTCAATCTTATGGCCACATTCATGGCATAGTTTGTTTAAATGATCTAATATTGTGCACAAGGGTGCGTATTGGAATATCAAACAATGTTGCCTAAGGAAGTTTTCATTTTCTTTGGACGGAAAATTCATTTTCCATTTTTTGAGTGCCCGAAATGAGGGTTTTTTTGTGAAGGAACTACCAAATAATTGTTGTAAAAATGGACCAAATCAATTTTATAAAATACTAGGCCATGTTTAATGCACAATTGACATCATGGTTGGGTGTCAAAAGCCTTGATCCACCTCTGGTGAAAAGGACAAATTTCCACCGATTCAGCTGGAACCGGGTCAAATTTGAACTGCAGCTGCCTCATAGTTTGCTCTTTATTTTTTCCAAAAATCATTTCTAGGTACTTAAGTATCTATTTAATCAGAGAAACACCAAAAAGTTCCAAGATTCAACAACTAGCTAGGAACGGTCAAGCCCGCCGTTTTCACCGCAGTTTGAAACGTGCATAAAAAATTCAAAAAGAAATCAAAAACTTGGAAAACCTTCACATTGTGTCATTATATGTGACTAAGTTACCGGGAAAAATAATAAACTTGTATTATGACAATTATTTTAGAAAAGTGCTCTCAGAAATGACCTATCATGTGTGAAGATTCATGGCTTTCAACCCAAATGCTCAATCTTATGGCCACATTCATGGCATAGTTTGTTTAAATGATCTAATATTGTGCACAAGGGTGCGTATTGGAATGGCAAACAATATTTCCTAAGGAAGTTTTCATTTTCTTTGGATGGAAAATTCATTTTCCATTTTTTGAGTGCCCGAAATGAGGGTTTTTTTGTGAAGGAACTACCAAATAATTGTTGTAAAAATGGACAAAATCAATTTTATAAAACACTAGGCCAGGTTTAATGTACAATTGACACAATGGTTGGGTGTCAAAAGCCTTGATCCACCTCTGGTGAAAAAGACAAATTTCCGCCGATTAGTAGGAAGCGGGTCAAATTTGAACTGTAGCTGCCTCATAGTTTGCTCTTTATTTTTTCCAAAAATCATTTCTTGGTACATAACTATCTATTTAATCAGAGAAACATCAAAAGGTTTCCAAGATTCAGCAACTAGCTAGAAACGGTCAAGCCCGCCGTTTTGACCGCATTTTGAAACGGGCATAAAAAATTCAAAAAAACAAAAAATTGGAAAACCTTCGCATTGTGTCATCATATGTGACCAAGTTTCTAGGAAAAATAATAAACTTGTAATATGACAATTATCTTTAAAAAGTGTTCTCAGAAATGAGTTATCATGCGTGAAGATTCATGGCTTTCAAGCCAAATGATCAATCTTATGGCCACATTCATGGAATAGTTTGTTAAAATGATCTCATATTGTGCAAAAGGGTGCATCTTGGAATTCCAAACAATGTTGCCTAAGGGAGTTTTCATTTTCTTTGCACGGAAAATCCATTTTCCATTTTTCTAGTGCCCGAAATGAGGTTTTTTTGTGAAGGAACTACCAAATAATTGTTGCAAAAATGGACCAAATCAATTTTATAAAATACAAGGCCATGTTTAATGCACAATTGACAAAATGTTTGGGTGTAAAAAGTTTTTATCCATCTCTGGTGAAAAAGACAAATTTCTGCCGATTCAGTAGGAAGCGGGTCAAACTTGAACTGCAGTTGCCTTATAGTTTGCTCTTTATTTTTTCCAAAAATCATTTATAGGTATATAGGTATCTATTTAACCATAAATACATGGTTTGGTGGTGATACGTTGAGGTTTGGATGGTGGTCCAGAGCCCCAACTCCAAAGCGCGTAGACTCGCATGCCCGCCGCGTGGTCACCGCGTGACCATGGCGTTGCCATGCGTTCTGGGAAGCCTAGGCATGTCTAGTAGGTTTGGCACTCCCCAGGTAGATGCTTGGAAGAAAATAACAACAAAAGAATCTCACGAGGAGACCGAACAAAGCTCAAACATGAATTAGCACCCAAGTGTTTGATTAGTGGTACGGGAAATGCACATGGCTAATGGGCCTAAGTTTTGGCCGAGGATGATCATCTACTAAGGACACTATCTTGGAAAATTTGCAGCTCAAATGGAGGAGCCTAGGTGTCACTTGCTTTGCAACATACCACACTGGACAGAAATATGAATGTTGAAGCCACACTCACATGTATTGTGAGATGGGGCTCAAATTTTGTGGAGAGCTATGACTTGGGAATATAGAAGATGCGGCAAAAATTCAGCTCATTAGGATATGCCTAGCTAGTACTTCCTTCACAACAGTTCGAGTTGAATAAAAAACTTTGGAAATTTGCCGAGGAAGATTTACCAGGAAAATGGAGTTGAATATTGTCATGAGGCAATGATTTGGATAGTAAACAATGCCCAATTTTTTTGGGAATTTTGGGAATGACAGAAATATAGGTTGCTTCACAACCTAGGGCAAAAATTGACACATGGACATGACACATAGGCAAAACTGATGAGGTGGCGCCTAGTCATAGCAATCCACCACAATTTACAAGGTTATGACCATCTATATTGGTCGTGATCAGCTAGAACTAAGGCAGCGGATCAGTGTTGTCTGCTTTATGACCATTTCGTGTAAGGAAATTACGACCTTTATGGCCAAAATGGTCGATATAGTTAAGGGTTTGGAGCCCCCCGAGCAGCTTTTGACCAATTGGTCTCAAATGGTCGTAGATCTATGACCAATTCTTCCAGGGTCACTGACAGAAGGTCACTAGTTGACATATTTCTTGTAGTGAGGTGGGGAAAGAGACAAGACAAGGGGTGATTCAAAATTTGCTTGGGTTGGCGGCGAATTAGGGATTTGAGCAATCTGGGCGCGGAAGGGGACGATGGAGAAGGGAGATTTTGCAGGGCTGGAATTGGGGCCGCCAGATATTTCAATCCGAAACGTGGAAGCGCGAACTTATTTTGTCATCGTCCTTTTGGGGGGGAGTAAGGGAGGGGATGGGTGGCTGGGTGCTACGCGTCCATCCGCACACGCGACCACCACGACAAGACCCTGGTGCGCCTACATTTGAGAATGCAAACGAATCTTCTTTCATTTGCAAACGAATCTGTATGTATTACCATGCCCGTGTTTTCCTTGCACTAATTAGTCTTTCGAAACGAGATACTATAAATTAATTAATGAGGAGTTATTTGAAAAAAAACGAAACGGTATCCACGCTAACGTGGATTAGAGTGTGTGTGTCACATAATTAGTTATTTGAATTAGAGTCTGTGTCACATAGCGATCTCCAATTCTAACGTGGATTTCACATTTCACTGTATCCACGCTACTTTTTTAATACAAATTCATATGTATATGATGAACACCATGGTAGTGAGAAAACTTTTGGATGGATTCAAACATATGACCTACAAAATAGCACAAAAAACCGAGTCAATGTCAACTTTTCGAAACCTAGTATGGCACGAATTCGAAATAATTACCCATATGCATGGTCCTCAGTTCAAATCTTACAATGTACACCGAATTGAAACATCGATATTAAGTCTCGTACTATC